>NC_137582.1:52370719-52433219 GCF_963210335.1 Falco punctatus
TCCTTTGATCAGTTTATCAGTGCTGATGTTTCTAGTCTGTACTGGGTAAAGACCAAAGGAAAATGGGCACAGCTTACTCCCAAGGACAGATCTTCAAATATAGGAAAGATTGTCTGATTTCTCCTAGGGTTTCTGAGAAGATCATGGCAAAATTTTTGAAAGAGTAATTTTTTGGCTGAAGTTACCAGGACGACAGGTCTTCTTAGGTGATGATTATGAATGTAAATGAATCTGGATCAGGCCTCTCGGTGAACTTTAGAAAACAGAGTAAGCTCCCGTCATTGTATTAAGTGATAATTATTTAAGAAAAAACGTAATTGTCACAAGATGGAAGAATTACTTAGATAGCAGTTTGACTCCCTGTTAACAGTCATTTGGATCTAAACTGCATTACACGGGGATTTTTGACAGGGAAGAGAAGGCAGCAAAAGAACCAGTGTGATTTATAGAAAATAAAACAGGTTCACCCATTTCCTGGTTATGGTCATTAACAACGGTATGATTTTGCATAATCATTGGTCCCATTCCTAGTGTACATTGCTAGAGGCTAACGAAACTTTGCATCTGCATAGAAATTAAGATGCAAATATGAGTTGCATTCATTGGTATGACTAGTGTAAACAAAGGGTATTTCTACTGTATATTTAAGGTTGAGAAACCTATTTTGTGAACAGCATGCTATCAGCGAAGACTTCACAGTTATTAAGTAACTGCAAAAGGACATGGTCAGATCAATGACGGGTAAGGAAAAAGGCATATATAAAGAGCACAGCGGTGTTGGGATACTGATAGGCACTTGCGGTTGTTCCCATCTGAGAAAAAGGCAATAGTCTGTATCGTTATTCCTGTGTTTTAAAACTAAACAAAAACTGTTGTGTGTAGGGGAAAGAGGGTCTGAATGCCAAGCAGTAATTTTAGGATGAAGAATACAGAAAAGTCAGAGCAAAATGGATGGTTTAATTTCTCATCATTATTCTACTGAAGAATTAAATTTGCAAGGTCATGTTGCGGCTTATTCAGTCAGAGGCATATCAGTGAAGGTAACTGGATTCAGATGAGTTCCCACCCAAGAGATATTTAAAGAAGCGACTGTTCACTAAATATATGTACAAAACAGCGTTGTCTAGACTTACATTGCATATTAAATCAAAGCTTGGCTTCCTGGAGTTAAAGGACCTGATTTTAAGCTCTTAACGAAAAACTGACCCAAGTTCTGAGATCCACCTTCCCAGATTTACTTTACGAAATAACACTGTATTTCATTTGCTATGGCTTCCACATACTTTATTCCTTTGTTTCTTTTTAAAATTCTCTACCAATACCTGTAACAGCAGAAGTATGCTTTATATAATTCCTATGCCTCACTAATACATAGTCATGGTAGAACAGACATGGAAAATACTGGTTATCTGTAACCAGGCCTACGCATTTACTGAATGTATTAGGTGAGTACTTTCTCTAATTCACTTATTTAATATATAGCTATATTTCAGATGTGTTTGCAATTGAATATGGGAAGGAAAATTCAGAGCATGGGAGAAAGGAAAGAAAGGCAGTGAAATTACTGTAGAACAATTCTTATAGGACATTTTTTGAAAAACCTATACCATAAATTATTTCAGGTGCTAATAAAATTTTCCTATTAACATTCACCTTTTTACTTTATTAGTTTTCTTGACCCCTTCACTGAATTGCAGAGAAAGATACCATTTTAGGTCTTTTGAACAACTTGAGAAATGTGTGTCAGCTGGTTTTGATTGAATTAGTTATTAACAGCTGACAGCCTTAGCTTTAAGAATCCAACTGTGATATTGCCGTGGTTTAACCCCAGCCAGCAACTAAGTACCACGCAGCTGCTTGCTCACACTCAGCCCCCTAACCCCTCAGTGGGATGGGGCGGAAAATCAGAAAAAAGGTAAAACCTGTGGGTTGAGATAAGAACAGTCTAATAATTGAAATAATAATAGGAGGAGGAGTAATGATGATGATTATAATAATAATAACAATGAGAATCATAATAATTGTAATGAAAAGGGAGACAACAAAAAGAGAGAAATAAAACCCAAGAAGGACAAGTGATGTACAATACAGTTGCTCACCGCTCACTGATCGTTGCCCAGCCAGTCCCTGAGCAGTGATCGGTGGCTCCTGTCCAACTCCCCCAGTTTATATACTGTGTATGACGACGTTCTGTAATACAGAATATCCCTTTGACTAGTTGGGGTCAGCTGCCCTGGCTTTTCTCCGTCCCAGCTTCTTGTGCACCTGCTCACTGGCAGAGCGTGGGAAACTGAAAAGACCTTGGCTTAGAGTAAGCGCTACTGAGCAACAGCTAAAACATCAGTGTGTTATTAACATTATTCTCATACTAAATCCAAACAGAGCACTGCACCAGCTACTAAGAAGAAAATTAACTCTGTCCCAGCCGAAATCAGGACAGATAAGTAAAAATGATATCTCAGGTTTTTCTTTCAGCCAAACACCTAATTTGCAGTCTTATATGATTCAGTTCTTCCTTTTTTCTTTTTTCTTTTTTTCCAGTCTATCCAGAACTGCTGGTAGAAGAGCAGCTGGGCACTAACAAGATGTAGAAAACACCCAGATTTTTATCTTCTTTCACAGGGACAAGCGGTTCAAAATCAGATTCAGATTAGCCTCTAAATGAAAAGCAGAATCCATGTAACATTGAAATAGGTAGAAGAGGAAGTATCCATCAACTTTATTCCTCTGCAACATCTACTATGCCCTCATATGGTTAAACAATGTACAGCTTTAAGACAGTTCATGGAAAATAATATACAAATAGATGTGGCAGGAAAAATGTGGTTACCTCTGTCACAGATCCCACTGTTTCTTACCTAACATACCTGTGATTCAGAATCCAAATGTTCATAAACCTCAGGACTGATTATTTAGGAAACATCTGGGAAATAACTGTAGTCTCAAACACAAACTCTTTCCCATACCATAAGGTTCGAGAGCTTCTTAATTATTTTTTGAGAATAGGTAAGCTTCTGCCCTGTTCCCCACATAACCCCCTTCCCCTCCAAACCTCTGTCACTATATCAATGTGCAAAAATAGTTTGCTGCTTCTGGAAAGTGGTCTTTGATCAAACAGAGAATTTGAAATATTTACGGAAGACATATTAGGTGATACATCCAGTTTTTCAGCTCTCATGCTGGTTTGTGGAGCCATCATACAAAGAGTTCCCCTCACTTTCACTTAAACCCGCTCCTTAAATCCCACTTGCCTTAATTCTGAGGATCCTCTGTGGCTTGGCTGGTTCATGCATGCACCGTATTTCATCCATTGCATCTCTACACGCTAACCTCTTCAGGACAGGGCCTCGGTACTTGGCCATGTGTCTCCTTTTGTACACTGTAGCACATGAGGAAGACATACGGTGAATTAAAAAATGTAAGAAGCATACTGGACAAAACTCAGACATTGTGAAAGCCATAAACCATTGGAGTAGCTTATGTACCAGCTCATGTACCCAAATTGCAATTTTAATACAAAAACTTAAACACCATCCTGGTACTGTTTTTATCAGCTGGGTCCTTTTATTCTGACAAATGCACTTCCAGAAAATCAAGAGAAAACAGATAGGAAAGGGGAATTCTCTTTTGGTACATAAGTTTAACTCCAAGAATTGGGGAAATATTTATGACCCTAAAATGGGGGCAAAAAGTCTTTTTGCCTGCTCACAGGCTGTCTGAAAGCAGTATCCTTGCTTGAAGAGGTTTGTGACTTTCCCTTGTCAAGGTCAGACAAACATTTAGGAAATAGCTTTGAAAAATAAGCAGTTGTGAAAGACATACAAAACAGAATGATTCCACTTCTTCAGAGACCACATGTATTGTGAAATTTAGCTCGTAAACGATGAAAAGTCGATTTTGTAAGATTACTTGGTGTAAAAATTGTAATCTTAAAAATGTTATACTTATTTGGTCCTATATATACAAAAATCTGGCTTTTTATTTCTTTAAAAAAAAAATGAGAACACTGAAGTGGGGTTATAACAGCTTCTTTAATTTTTTTTCTGTATACTAAATTATGCTTATTCACCCATACATTCCGTATCCAAGTATTCATTTAGAAGGAAGGTTTTGCAATAGTCACATTTAATTTATCAGGGTGCAATAATTTGTGTTTCCCAATCATCTTGCAGACTTTGGTTCATTATACTATTGTTTCACATGAGTAAGTTAGCAAAGTTTGGATTGATTGACTCTAATTAACTAAAACTGGTTCCAGGCTGTGCATCTATTGTCATGGTAGCTAGCCACAAAGCCCCAAACTGTTCAGTAATGGCAATATAACGTACTATCGATATGAAAACTCCAGCAAATGTTTAATGTTGGGCTTGTCAGCAAATGAAAATAGCAATAGTGGAGGAGAGAGAAAAAGGGACATTAGGACAAACATGTCTCAGAAGCTTGGGGGGAATGCAGCCTTCCAGAGCTGCTGGTGCCCTGATCTTTTCACTTCTTGTCATCTGGGCCTCCGACATGGAAAGAAACACAAGCAAAGCTTGCACACTGTTCTGTAAAAGAAAAACCCACATTTTTTTTTTTTGTTTAGAAAAACCTCAAAATGGACCTAAAAGTGCAGGCTAAAGACCTTCTTGAATAATGTATGTGGGTTTCTCCCTCTCTATATTTTAAAGGCAAAAGTATTTTCTCTTGGTTTTGTTAGTCCACTTGCATGAGGACTGAATCTATTGTCTATTTACTGCCATCAAAGAGAATCTAACCACTGTTAAATGCATCCCCTCACTCATGACACTGGTGAACCAGCTGCATTGAAAGCTTAGGATAACAAGTCAACATTCCTTTCTTGACTTGCTCTTCAAAATCTTTCTGAAATTAAGCAATAGCAATGAGGACCTCAAAGGATGAGCTGCCTCTGCTGGCAGCTGTGTGCAGCACCTTGGCATGTCCAGAACACACAAGTCTGAAAGTGCAAAAGCTTTATACCATCTTTAAACCATAGGCTGTTTGTTCTCCAGAGATGCATCACATGAAATATCAATCTCTGTATATTGTAACGGGGAAAAATAGTTAGGAGAACACTCAGTGAAGAGCTGATGTCAAACACAAAAGCCAAGACTGGTTTCCTTTGCTTGACCTACCTGTGTGACTGCATTGCTGCAGCCTTTGCTGTCTTGCTTGGGAGCTCTTTCTAAGATGAGATCAGTGGCAGTTGGTGTTTGCTACTCCCAAGGAGCGATTCCTTAGTGTGATGTTTGGTCCTTACTGTGCAACGTGGAGCTGTCTTCCCTGTTTTTAAAGCATGTGATCCAAATCGTGATTCAAGTACAGCTACACCATACATTTCTAATTTTTCTATGTCCTGTAATTGCAGGACATGTCGCAACTCTGCTTTTCATCATGGGCAGTGCAGTTTCCCTTTTACAGACGTTCTTTGTCCCAACCTTGTGCTATCTGTAGCACCTGCAGCCTGTACCCGAGCGGAGCCAGTTTCACTCCGTGGTACCTGGCTACCCTCAGGACCATGCAGGAGGGTTGCCCCATCGCCCACTGGGTGCTAGCCCCTTGACAGACTGCGGTAGCCCAGAGCCCCAGCCCCAGCTCTTTGGGGGCTGAGCCCCCCTGCACAGCCTGGCTGTCTCTCGTCTCCAATCCTTTTTTCAGGCCAACATCTTCTGCGTTCCCATTTGCCAAAATAAGGACTTGATTTTTATGGCATGACTGACCTCAGCCTGCAACACAAATAGGCACTAGGGCGAAAAGAACCTGTAATTTTTCCAAAGCAGCACAACTCGTCACAGGCTGTTTCCAAGAAGCTCTTGGTAGTTTCATTTCTTCCCTAGCCTGGACGGAGGGATTGAGAGCAAGGCTCGCAGGTAGGAGTTGGGGGGGGGGGGGCTTCAGTCCCATCGGGCGAATGCACGGAGCTCCCATCGACTTCAGTACAATTTACATCCCTGGGAGTGATGGAATTGGGTCCCAGAGCCTGGTGCCGGCCCCGCTCTGACTCGCTGTGCGCCTCCAGGCAAGTCATTTAACACCAGGCTGTGATACCTCTCATTGAACTACACATTACACCAAAAAGGGTCTCGCGGAAGTCAATGGAGCTACTTGTGGAGCACTTGTACTTAGTAAGTGTGTCACAATCTGGCCTTCGCTTAAGTTTTCCCTTTTATAGGAAATTACAGATGCGTTTCCAAGGTTGTGGGGCTTAATTAGTTTATGTTTGCAAAACACATCTTATTGCTGGTGAAAGGGAACAACCATTATGATGATGATGATGATGTGTTCGGTGTATGGCAAGATCTTGGATCTGTCTAGGTTTTGCTTCATTTATTCTGTATAAAATAATAAAAATAAATTAAATAAAAAAAAAAAAAAAGGAAAAAAGTCCTTCCTTTGCAGTCATTTGAAAACCCATTTCTGTGAATGGTGCTCTCATTCTTATGTCAGAAGTGTTAGGGAAAAAAACCCTCAAACTTCATTGACAAAGTTCCCCAGAGCCTGAGCCCAGAGCACAAACCCAGTTGCCATGGCAGGGTGATGGAGACTGACTAGCCATAGAAAAACTGTGGTGTGAGTGCGGATCGGATCGACTTGTTGGGTGACACTTTTCCAAACACAAAGGCCATTCCCTTTTCTCAGCTGTGGATATATTCTTTTTTTTTTAACCCTAAGATGTATCATACCTTTAAAAATTGGCATTAGCAAACAGTTTGTTTTTTCGTCAGCTGTAATAGTTTTTTTTTTTTAATTCTGTTTTTTGTTGGGGTTTTTTGTTTTTTTAATCCAAGTATGGTTCTCGTGGTGTAGTAAATGACATTAGGCTTTTGTAAATTCTTGCAGAATATAACAGATCATTGATTTTATAACACAGTCACTGCTTTTGCATTCTGATGAGATTATTAGTAGCAGCCTAGAATACAACATCCCTGCATACTGTTAGTTAAAAAAAATAAAAGTTTACTAAATGGTCTCTTGTCAACTGTATCTGAAAATCATTATAGTTTTTCTGGTTTCCTTTACATGGAGGGCTTCTTCTGTGAGCTGGTGGGTTACATCAGTATGAAGTTACAGAATTATTGTAGAAATGCTGTTTATTTCTCTATAGCTCTGTTTGTTTTTCCACAGAAAACCAGTTTTTTAAGTATTTATAAATTGGTTGTAAAAATTGTTCACATGCACAAGACATGCAATATGGTATCTGAGCTCAGCAAATATATTTTTCCTTTCATCTTTTAACTGCGATTACATTAGACATTTTTATCTCATGTCAAAGCAAATACAAATCAAGCCATTTTCTGATCTTTTCACACATCCTGTCTTGAAACCCTAAAGCAGTTTCATTTGCCAGTGAAGACACAAACCATCTGATCTTTTCAGGCCAAATTCCCTCTCTTCCACCCTGCGCTGCAGCTCACCGTTGTACATCCAGCATGTACCTCCCCCCAGCATGAGCTGGTGACCCACATGCAGCACCGACCCTGGGCCACGCTTCAGACCCTGCTCACCAGGCAGAGGGGGAGGGAGAATTTAGCTTGAATATATTTTTAAAAGGCTAAAAATAAGGGAATTTAAAGCTGGTTACTGACATGCAGCATTTTCTCTGCTTCCATACTGTTATTAACATACATCTGTATTAACACCATGACAGTCCACCCTACAAATTGATACAATACCAAATAAAGAGCCTGCACTGTGCACCGTAATGACTCTACAGGAGCCATTACATCTGATATAGTCAATATTACACATTTTTTTAAAATGTATGAATGCATATTTAACTGAGAGATCTGATCTGCTCCAGCAGTTCTGGTCTATCAGAAACATAATATGCATTTTAAAAAACTGCTTGCATACATTTTACATTTTTACCTGAGAAGCTGAACACAGGGTCACATATAAACATTTTATTTTTCTCTGCCTGCCCATGATCTGTTTGTTTCAAAACAAAACAAAAATGAGTGGGAAAGCTGATGAAGTCCTGCCTCTGTTGCCTCACTGTGCCACCACCAGCATTCCCATCCCCTTCCTTATGAGGACACTAGTCCATGCAGACATGGGTGGGGAAAGAAGGTGAGACTGCTTGCATGTATTTTTTAAGATGCAAACATTTGCATGGTAGGAAGAAAAGTATGGGTTGCTTTTCAAAAATATAAACGTGTAGGTGACTATTCTCTGTACCCTTTCTTTCTACCTTCTCTCTCATGATGAGGGTGGCTGAACTTGTATGTTCAGCCACATGTATGTTTATCCACAACACAAAGAAGGTCTGGTGGGTCAGCAGCTGCAGGAGGAACAGCAGCACATCCAGAAGACCTGAGGGTGCCTGGGACTATTCAATACCTCACACCAGCAAAGTAGAAGGAGGCTGATGCGGAACACGGCTCAACTCCGCAACTTCCTGGGGACTTGCAGCCACTCCTTGTCCTTAGGAAGCATTCCTCCTTCTCACTCATTTCAGCCCTCTTTGGATTCCTCCTTTATACCTCCATGGAGTTTTTACGTTCTCACATGTGTGCAGAACTAAATAGCGCAATCAGTAGAAGAGCATACATCATTAATTACTTCTACGCATCCATGGATGAGTTTTGAGCCTAAATGTAGCTTGCCCACATAACGAGGATTTGGACTGCAATGTCACCAATGTTGCCAGCTTTGTAGCAAACGTTACTCATGGATTTTCCCTGAAAGCACTCATTCCTGGAGTCAGGTGGTTATGTGAGCAGCTTGGGTTTCTAAATAAAAGCTGGTTTCTGTCACATGCAGGTGTGATTTGAAAATGTAGCTGAAAGGCTCTAGCATCACAATATCAAGAGTCAGATACGCTTAGTTGTGCCTATATTTGTGGTTCTTTTATTGGGCATCATGTGGAGAGGTGCACGTGCACGCTTTAAGGGGTGTGTACTGTGGACAAGGTAGGCTGGTAGAAGGCATGCCACATCAGCTTTTCAAACACATACAAAAGCATGTTTCAGGACATCATAGCTAGCAATGGTGGCTGTGACCATTTCAGGGACTGTGGGTAAATGTGGATTTCAGAGAAGGAATTAGTGACAGGAGGGGATTTGGGGGCAGTTTTGAGTGGAGGAGCAGTTTCTTGTACCCTGCACATCCTTTGCTTCCTGGGGGAGAGGATCTTGCTGCAGGTGCATGTACCATTGCGGTAAGGCCTACATTAATACTGTAATGAAAAAGCTACCACTACAAGAGCTGAGTGTTTGCTCAGTGCTGTGTAAGACCGAAAGATAGCTGTCCTTCACTGACAGAGCTTCCACCCAGAATGGCCACCATCTTAAAGAAGGGAACAACTCGGGACAGCACAGAAGAAAAATGTTTTACAAACAGTCCCCAACCTTACAGTTATCTCCTGTTCTTTTATCAGAGGAGGAATTCAGTGTGCAAATATTATTAAAAAATAAATGTATGAAATAATGAGGAATCATTTCTGTCAAATGGATATAAGATGCTAATTGTTGATGTGCTGAATCCCAGAGATGCTTGACATTCAAAAAGTGAGTGAAGTACGGCAGAGCATTTGTATAGGCCATCTGGAGATGTACACCATACTCTACACTTGATGAGAAAGTGGCATTGAACTGAAATTTCTGATTCCAAGACCTAAATATGCATCACTCCAGGCTTCAAATTTCATAGATTGCAGGGAAGATCACAGATAAACAGCAATCTGGCACATCTCTGACTAGAGGGAGAGAAATGCTTTGTGCTCCATTCCTTGCAAAAATATTAATTATTTGAAGAACTTCCATAAACTTAAGAATCAAAAACTTTGGAACTCACATTCCCATTCATGCATAGTTCTGGCTTCTGTCGTAATTTGACTGTGAAATCTCTGTGCAGACAGGGATATCCAAAATACTGTACCAGTAAACTATGTTGCCATTACAGAGTGAATAGCAGGCAAAGCACAGAGACATCATACAAACCTGCATTGTGATGACCTCAGTTCTTTCATGACATCAGGATTTCTCTGGTAAGAGAACAAAAACATCATAAAAGCAGGTAGTAGCAGTAGCTGCTCAACACCCCCTTTTTCTAGTTTTCAGAAATCTGTAACTTTTGTCACTGAACAGTTTTTGTTCTTGCTAAAAGTTGCTCTTACAAAGCACTTCTACAGCTTATTAAAGCTAAAGATGATCCAGATGGTAGTGTTGAATACATTACATTGCAAATGTATACACTGCTACTTTCTTCATACATAGCTGTCAATTCTGTGCAGTGCTGTCTCCCCTAAAGTCTACATATGTCCTGAATCCACCATGTTAGATGCTGTACCAATGCAGAGCTGCGAGTGAATCACAGCCCAGTTAGCCTGCAAGCTAAGAGAAGAGGGGCATCACAGGGCTGGATGTCGCATAGTGGTGGACTTTCAGAGGCAAAGCAGGGCTCTCAGCATAGCAGGTATAGAATCGGTGCCTAGTACCTGAGAGGAAAAGAACTTGAAGAAAACAAAGACATGAATCTGCTAATGTTTGCATAGTGCTCTTAAGACTGAAGAACAGCAACAGAGAAAGCGAGGAAGTGCTTCCTTGGATGTAGCAGCTGGGTGAGTGGAGCTTCTCGCATGGGCTGGGGAGCAGTCAACATCTCACCAGGGCGAAGGGCATGTAGAACGTCATAGGCTGGTTTGGAAGGCAGAAATTTTGAGAAAACTACATAGATAGAGGTTTATATATGGCATTGGTACACCTACAAAGACCAGCCCAGGCCACAGTGCCCAACAGGATGACAATGTGGGAGATACAGAAGATAATTTCTGCCATTATGCACTGATTCTCAGGGACAGAAATCCAGCAGATTAGAAACGTAGCATGAGAACTTTGCTAACCAGTGCCCATCTTCACAAGCAGTGAATGCAGAAAGGACAACATATGGTTCTTACAGCATAGTTGAAGGCTCAGGATAAAGTACTCAGAGCTTTTCACTAGTGTTGGATGTAGGCAGGTTGGAGCTCTCTGCATCTCAGGCTAGAAATGTCTTTTCTGGTAAAAGCCTCTGGGAAATATCTGGATATATACTGGATAAACACCACAACAGAAGCAAAAACTGCATAGCCCCTCTCATTCTCCCTCTACTTGTAAAAAAGGTATACTCACTGGTAACCGCCCACTTGGACTCATATTTGTATGAAAACTGAGAAGAAAGAAAATGTGAGGCCATTCCAGGATGTGTGAAGACCATTCATGATAAAAGTGAGTAAATGTGACTGAAGTGCAAGTGGGCTGCACCCTTGTGGCACCAGGGAGTTGTCCATCAACACCTTAGCACTTCTGGGCAACTCGTACACCTCCCACTCTGCCAGCTGGGATCAACAGCCAGGGACACGATGGCTGCAATGTGGCTGCATTCATTAGACCCCAAAGTGTGGTAGCGGGTAGCTGTTCCTCTTCTTCACATGTCTGACCTGCATAGTTTCATTGATATCAATCCTCTCCATGGTACATCTGCTCTGTGGGATGTCACCGGGGACAATAGAGGCTCTGGTGCTACCCGTGTGTTGATGATATCCAGCTTCCACTCCATTAGATCAAGGTCTACTCACCTACCCACAGACGCTGAGTGAAGAAGAAACAGAAAAGCAGCTCTGAGAAAGCTGAATTTGGCTCAGAATTAACAATAATGTGCAGGAAAAAGCAACAATTTTCAGGGAGCTAGTCATAAAGGTCATGCTACATTTTATGAGGCTGCTACCTATAGTGTGCAAGGGAGGTAGTCTCCAAGTTACACTCAGATCCTCATCCCTCTTGAGTATTCAGGTGGTGCAAGGTTTCCAGACAACTGGCCCATGCCTGCCCTAGGTAGACACATGTCAATGACTGATGCAATTCAAAATACCCCACCACAGCCCATGACCTACACATCACGCAGAACCCCTCCTTTTGATCAGGGCCTGTCCTCAAGGCTGTTCTACATGGCTTCCAATCATTTTTACCTTTCTGCTTGAAAATATTTGCATGGTTTGAAGCGGTATATTGGTCACAATTACCTTCTTGTCCTACCTTTACTACCAAACCTGACTTGCAATAATTGTGTCTCTTGGTGGGACTCAGCATAGAGCTGGCAATGTTTGGAGGAACGGTATTATCAGTGGAAGGTCTGCCATTCTGGCAGTGGTATTGCTGTAGTGGTAATGATTCAAAGAAATGAGTAGATCAAGATCAAGTAGATCTTAGACCACCTGATATGTTCAGAGTAAATGGTCTCCAAAAGAAGCCATTCTTCAACTCATTCATAGTAGCCCTTCCTAGGATAAAATACGGTGCCAAGAAGCTCCTCATGCAGCCTCTGGCATGTTGTAAGGAACCTGTGTCAAAAGGCAGAGATACTTCACTTCTTCAAAGCGTTACGGTGTTTGTATATCCTGAAGATGCAGTTTCACATCTGGTTGCAAAGTTTATACATGGTAGTTACACCATGATACAAAGCACTGAGCCAGCACAAACTCTTTTGGTTGCTTCAAATTTGTTCACAATTTGTTCACACAAGGAGGCAGGTCAATATAATCTAGATCCTGATGAATCAGGTGCTTACATACTGCTCTGATTTTATACTGGATCAGACATTGTCTGTCCTGCACAAAGCTGGTATAAGCATTGTGTTGTGCTTTCAGACTAGGCTTACAGGAGTGAGCTGTGTGCCTTGCCGGCTTCACATCTGATCTTTGCATCCGGGGACCTGCTCCTAAACTGATCCAGGGTTAATTAATGGGAAACGGTGTTTTGGTAGCAAGGATGCCACACTAATAACTCACCAGCATGCCAGGTGCAAGAGCTGCAGCGATCACCTTGTCTGTTCCTCTGCCCCAAGACAGAGGAGTGATACCAAAAAAAAACAACCGGGAAATTTGCCTGACTTCTTCTTTAAAAGTCCCCAGTGGTGGCAATTTCATAATTTCCCTGAATAGTTTGTGACTACACTTCACTGCTCTTGTTTCCAGAAAGGTTTTTCCAATGTTTAAATGTAGTCTTCATTAATACCTATTGAATTTATCACTTTCTGTCCTACTAATTAGGCTCTACTCTTAGTATTAGGCTTCGATCATTTATTGTTAACACAAATTTCAATGGATTTGTAGAGTTCTCAGACAGTATTTATAAACAGCTTTCAACTGGGTAATTAATCATTGCATCTGTTTTCTGTTATTGTGATTCCAATTCTGCATGTGTATACATGATTGATTTTTAGGCACACAAATGGTCCCATTAAAGACAATGACACTTGTGGATTTACAGCTGAGCACATACTTACAGGTTTGCAAGAGTCAGGATATGGTAGTAATCTTGTTGCATAAAAATCCTCTAATTTCAGTCCTGGACTTCACTTACCTCAGGTCACAGGTACTCCTTCAAACCAGAAGTGCTGAAAAGTCTTATGAACTTTCAATAACTTTAAAAGTCAAGAACTGGTTTATGGCTACACAAAAATGATCATAGTACTGATACTGTCTTGGCAGACTGGATCATCATTACCAGGACGGTATATGTAAGAATAACTCACAAAGTATTGGTACCCTTAAAACAATTTTTATAAAGATAATGATATTCCATGTTCGTCTGTAATTATTGCTGATGCAGTCAAAATTTTGGAGAATAAATATATTATTAAAAGACTGATTTGACTAACAATATTAGGTTATGACCTCAGATTAACATTTCAAAGTGGCTGACTTCAGGGAATGGTTTTGAAAGTTATGTTATTTTGCCCCATCCATGGGTTTTAATTAAAAAGTATTCAGACTACTTAGGAAAGCTGCTGAGAGAAATTATTAAAAAACATTTTCTTGAGATCTGAATGAAGAATACAATTCTATAATAAAATTGCATTACCTGAATTGTCTATTCATTGTACTTAGTTAAAAACTGACCATAAACTTTTAATTCCCTCAGAATCCTAGGTTCTTAATGCCAATGAAACCTGACCAATTCATAATTTTGTAGCAGATGCTACAAATGGTTCCACGATTAGATGAGGTGCAGATCCCTTTCTCCCAGGATGAGGATGTAAGAGTTAAACTCCACAGGGAAAAATAAAAACCTGGAGAAAAGAAAAGATGCACCTGAAAGCGACCCTGGTTATCCTTGGAGTGGGATCACTGACTCCTCAGAAAATGCACACTCTTGGATGGGAAAATTGCTGGAAAGGCCAAAGAACAGTCAATCTAAAGACTGACTTATTCAGGGCTTGGGATCTAACTCAGAGGTTCGATGCATAGGAGGTGTCTGCCAGCACACGCAAGTGAAGTTGCAAGAACTTCTGTTTCTGCTGCTTTTCACTTCTCTTTCAAATGCAGGTTAAACTCTTGCCAACAGGGAGGGACAACACCACAGTATGCAGCAAGGAGCCAAGTCTCTCCTAACCCCCTCAGTGAAGTATTTGGGAGGGGAGAGCATGAGATCGGTGTTGTTTTCTCCACTGCAGGGGCTCTTTCGCACTGGAGCTGCCCCACCATCCCCAGCCTCAGTTCCCAGCAAGCCAAGGGCACCAGGCAATAGGTAACATGTATTTCCCCGAGTTTCAGGACATATCTCTGGCAGTGCATCGAAGTGTGTGTGCCTGTGCCTGCGATGAGCTTTAGAGAGTACCTGAACAACCTATGCTATTTGTCTCTCAGCACCCTAGGGCACACCAGCATCACGGCACGAAGGTACCTTGTTCCTGTCCTGCAGCTCCAGGACATTCCCACCAGGCAAGTGCCACAGCACCTTCGCTATGTACAGGGTTAAGGATATCATTGAGGCTAAGGAATTAGTAGGACTAGCTGTTGCCCTCCTCTTTGGGCAGCACTGATGGTGGCAGCAGGACACGCTGAACCTGGTGTAGTGGAGCTTGGGCTGAGCTCTTCACTTTCCTGACAATTAGCCTGGAAACCATCCTATGTTGATCATCTGCTCCCCTTAATAAGTCATTGCAGCAAAAAGCTGAGGGGAGAAGGAGAAAAGAGCAAACTGCCATTCCTCTGTGGCTCTTCCCTGCCCTACAGGAATCCTAGGATTTTTTCCCAGGGAAAGCCAAGCTGTGCTTGACCACTGGCAAACAGGAGGAAAATACTGCTGTGCCAACTTGACTCAGCTGTGTAAGATACCAAATAAATACCATGTTTCTTGTGTAGCATCTCAGCAGCAAATGCTCCCATTCTGGCCATGTACGACCTTGCTGTCATAGGTCTCAGGTACTACTTGAAGGCTGCAGCATCTCAGGTTTCTCTCTGGGCTCAGCAGAACCACAGGCAAAGGTCCTTTATGCACTTAATGGCTGAAAGAGGAAAACAAAATGGCATGTTCCACAGGGTTTGGGAGAGACCATGTCCTTCCACAGGCTGTCTGCCAGTAGGGACGTGGTCTGCCAGCATCTCTGCCAGCCTCTTGCTGCCAGCCATGGCACACGGCTGGAGTTTCCATGGGACTCACTGCTGGGAGACACACATGCATAGCCAGAGGCACTGCAGGGCACATCCTGTCTCTTCATCTCTTGCTGGAGACCTTGCAGCTCACCAACTGGTCTGCAGGACTCTGCCTTCCCACCACGATCACTGCATAAAGACCCACAGGAGGGACAAAGGCCATGGGGGCCACCAGGTGCAAGAGAAGCCCCACCACTGTCCCCCTCCAGGAAAGCGCTGCCCCCTGCGGCACTGAGGGTGCCACCCCTTGCAGTGGTCTGCATGCCAGTCCCGTCTGCTCAGCAGCAATGCCAGCCCCATGGCCACGTCCCCTCCCTGCTTGCTGGGGTGATGTCCTATCTCCTCCTGACACTTACTGTCTTGCTTTTATCCATGGCTTTCAGTGCTGAGATGGCCATCAGTGCTGCTTCCAGCTCCCTCAGCAATGTGCCATCTTGGCTTTCCATAGTTTGCTGCTGAGCTAACGAGAAAAGAGGGTTGAAATGGAGGAAGAAAACTGGTGTTCCCTACTAAAACAGAAAACATACAAAACTATGGGAATGTGACATTGAAGGTGTGAATGTAAAAGGCCAGGTAATTTGGAAGCTGGGTCCCTCACTCTTAAAGAAGTGTTATATCATGTATTCAATTGCAAGGCGACAATACCAAATACTCTGTCTGACATGACCTCTGTTCATGGATTACTTTGGTACATGTAATTGAGGACAGGAGGAGGATGTCTTGGAGATTTCTGTTAAAATTTCTTCTTCTCTCACCATCGCTCTTTTTGCTTTTATTCTGTTCTTTTTTATACCTGTGTTTTTCTTGGCAATAGTGGCACAACATCCATACAAGGTGCTAAAGCAAGCAGTCTGCCTGGTTTAGATACCAGTTTGCTAATAAACCTCTGAGGGTTTTTTAGTGGGTTGCACAGTGCTACATGCTTCACTTGGATATGTCAGATTCAACCTTGCTTTGGTTAAAGAGGTGTTTAATTAAAAGGGCAAAATGTTAGCAATTCAGTAAATATCACAATCATTTTGAAGAGTGTAATTACTGAACAGGCGTTAATAAATGAATCATAAATTATTCTTATAGTTGTTATTTTAAAAATTGCTTAGCTCTTAAGAATGATTATACAGTTGTTACAGTTTTTCTTGTTATGGACATATTTCAAGTATTTTACAGTGGCTTCCCCGTTCATCACCAGCCATCACACTGCAGCAATCCCTCCACTCTCGTTGCCATTTAAAGCTTTGCCCGTAACAAGCAGTGCCATGATGCCTGCAGTACCATACCCACGCTGCTTCCCTGCCTGCAGGACCCTTCCCAGCACGTCAGACACGCTCCCAGACACTGTTCCCAGCAATGCTGCACCAGCCGGTGTTGTGAGCAGCGGTAATGATTGCTGGTGAGGAGAGAATTGCAAAAGTGTTAACAGTGGCATCATAACGAGTGTGAGGTAGTTATGTATAGGTTTCTTAATGCTGCTCTTCTGGAAAAATCTGACATAGCAATGCTTCTTTCCACAGGGCGTTTGCATCACCCTATGTCATACTAGAAGAAGTGTGAGATATAAATGCTGCTTGGTTCAATAGGTTAGCTCTTCAGTTCTCCAGAATTTACATAATTCTCTAGTAAATCCCATCTGTTATTCAGAGTAATTTCTATTGAATCCCATTGGTTTCACTCCTATTATCTTCTCCAAGTTCCACTGCTCATGGTGACTCAGCATGGTCTAAAAGGTTGAGTGTGAAGAGCCAGAAATGAGACATTTTTCCAGGAGGAAAAATACATAAGCAGGATGTCCTTTCCAGATGCTGACTTAAGGAATTTCATCTCACTTAGCTAAATTTCCCTTGCAGTTTCTGGTAGGTGCAAAATTTTTCTTTATGCTCTGTCATAAACTCCTCTTCTGTTGTGCACTGCTGAATACTTACCTCCAGCTCCAGGTTGCATTTCAATGGTAAGCAGTCATATTTGCTTGTTTCTTTATTTTTATAAATGCTTTAGAGTCCTTCTCCATAAAATGTGCTGTATAAAGTGTAAACTATATTTTAGTATTATGAGCACCACCACTTGCAGGGGAAGCTCTAAATATATTTCACTCTTGTAGTCTATCAAATTAATGTAATGATGAACATTAAGGCTTTTTATAAATCAGCTGAAGGATGCAAATATTTTTTTCTCCAAATCACATAGAATTGAATAAATCCAAATGCAGAGATAGTCCTCAAAGTCCCCCTCTTAGTCTCTCTAAGATCTCCCTCTAAGATTCTTTTGCTCTTGTCCTTTTTTCTTACAAAAGTATGAAAAGACAGACAGCAGTAGCAGGTTTACAGTGTGGCCATGTATATGGCAGAAAAAGTCACCTCTGGAATTCTCCAGTACAATCCTCAAGGATGAAGAGGTGGGGTTAGGGTTTTGGGGTTGGTTGGTTGTTGGTTTGGGGTTTTTTTGTAAATTACATGTATTCAACTCTATATGATTTGGATTTAAAAACAACATCACCCATGGTCAGTTCATTACCTCATCACTCAGGCCAGCTGAGGGTGCAGGAGGGTGTCTTTGTGCTCTAGCAATTTTCCTATTCTACCAAATCTCCTGTAAGCAAGCAGGAGTGACCCTCTTGTAACAGGTTGTTAGAGATTGTAGAGATCTTAGAGATTGGAGAGATCATGTTTGAGGCGGTAAGCGGCCCCAAGGTGTTTAAGAGTGCCATGTACTAGCTAACCTGTCCACCTGAAGCTCAATTCCATCATTTGCTCCCTCCACATTTTTTTACAGCTGAACTTGATGCAAGTAAAGGATAGGGCTGGTTTGTGACAGAGGCTGAGGAAAGCTTGAAAGGCTGTGTGGAAAGACATGAAGACAGCTGTATTCTAAATAAACAGGACATGAGCTGTTCTCAGTCCCAGAGCCATGTAGCGTGGCTTGCATCTGAACACCTGGGTTCTCTCCACTCTCTTGTCCATCCAGGACAGCATAGCTGTACCCAGGAATGGCCTCTGGCTCATGATGGCACCTCATCTGTGCTGGGGGACTGCCTGGGAGAGCACTCGCTGGCATTACCCTCATGCCAGGGAACAGCGAAACAGTATGGACAGGAGTGGGTAGTGCTGAGCCAACACCCTGGCGCTGATTTAATTGCCAGTATAGACATGGCTGAAGCACTACTGTGGAGGCTTTCTTGGTCTCTGCACGGTGGCAATGGGTAGTTTAGATGAGTGAAACTAATGGTATTGGAGGGTAAGATGGCTAGAGCTCTTGGTAATGGGGTAAGACTAAGTAAGCATCATCATGGTGTGCTGTTGCTCTTCTCCCTCCTGGCCCAAAGCACTAAAACAGCAGCTGCCCAGCTGTGCAGCAGGTCAGTGTGCTACACCTGTGCTTGTCATCCTTGAAGTCTGTTAGCTTTTTCATATGCTGGTGAGAACATCCACCCTATATTTCCTGTTTCCTGATATCTGCCCCCCCCCCCCCCCCCCCCAGTACAGGAAAAACATCACCAAACTGGAGCAAGTTCAGTGGAGGCCAGCAGGAGGGCTGGGGCTGGAGCACTTGTCTGGTGATGAGAGGCTGCAGGACCAGTGCTTGTTCAGCCTGGAAATGAGACAGCTTTAAGGGCACCTAGCAGCAGCCCTCCTGTACCCTTGGGGAAGTCATGAAGAAGATGGAGCTGGTTTCTTTATAACAGGGCATGACGAGAAGACAAGAGACAACAGGCACAAGTTAAAAGTATGACATCTTCACACTGATATAAGGAGAAAAATTTCCCCAGGAACACAGCAAGACAGTGCCAGAGGCTGTCTGGGGAGGTTGTGCAGTCTCCATCCTCGGAGCTTTTCAAGACTTGAACACAGAAATCCCCAAGCACCTATCTGAGCTTGTGCCTGGGCCTGATTGAAGAAGAAGGTTGGATTAGAGATCTCCTGAGGTCCCTTCTGATCTGAATTATCCTATAGAAAACTTCCTGGCCAAAGCAGTAATATAACTGCAGCAATAATCATGGCTAAACAGACCGCCACGTCGTGTTTCCCAAAAAATGTTTTCCAGGATCAGGAAGATTCCAGAATAATTTTCTTTCCAAAACCCCCTTTTTTGACTTGTCCAAACTTTCTAAAAAAATTTTTGCATGGGGTGAAATGGAAACTGTTAAGAAATTGGTTTGCATGGAAAGATGGGGCAGTTAGAAGAAAATCAAACATCGGGTGCTCAGCAGGTACTAATTGGGTGGTTAGCTGTGAAGAAACTGCTTCCCCCAGGTATTGGGATAAGGCAGCATAGAAATGACTTGAAATATGGATGTGACCCAATACATCCCTTTTAATTCAATCTTTTTCCAGCCCATCGCTGGAATTTACACAACGTTTTATTGACTATGGTATCAGAAGCTATCAATTTGCTGCAGCCTCATAAAAATAAAATAGTGATACAGAAGAGAAACTGCTGTGTCAGACACACTTCAGCTATTACCAGCTTTCCTCGACCCCTTCATCTACCCTCTCATCATAAACATCATTATTCCATTTGCCTCTTGCTTCTCCTAACCATTAAAACAGGGAAACAAAAACATAGTCCAGAAGCTGCTAACACAAGACCTAGAAATGTGTCAGATATTTGCTGTCTGAAATATTTGTTGGCACCTACTAGAAGGAAGGAATGAACAAACAAGCAAGCAAACAGCATAAAACCAGGTGTGTCTGTGGGTAAGGGTGATAAAAGCAGGGCTATATATTTAAAATGGAGCAAGAGTGTTATCTCATTCTATGATTGCTGTGGTAATTGCCCATTTTAACGCATATTAGTGCAAACAGCTGTGCAAAATTCATATAAATGGTGGAACACGAGTGATACTCTTTAATTAAAAAAATTACAAGGTTTTTTTTTTAAGGAGTTAAATGCATTTTGCTCGTTGTGCTTGATACCTTATGACATGAATATCTCCCAAGGAATAGTAACGGGGGTGCATAGTAACTGTTTATCTGTTGGTTTAATTCCACATGTATTAAAGAGACCTTGGTATGGTGAATTCAATAGTATGTTTTGGAATAACACCTTTATTTGGGCTCTGAAGGTCACAGACCTTCTGCAATACCAATGCTGTTTACCGTACTCTATACACAGTCACATGTCAAAGGCAGAGCATCTACCAAAAAAATAAAATAGCTTCGAATCAGGAGACTTAAAAGGCTTCTGCTGTAACATGCAGAGTGGCTCTGGTAAAATAAATTTAGTAGCGAGAGCTGCAGGTATTTGGGCGAAATCTATGGGACTGGGTGACTCGAAGCCATGAGGAATCACAACATATTGTTTTCCATAAAGGTACAAAAATGTTTAGGACAAAATATAAGATAAGAACCTAGTACTGTATTTTAGGGTCTGTGCCTAATAACAGCTTGAGGAGAAGCCCTGGAGCGTGGAGCCCCTGTTAACCTCATCGCTCAAACGCTGGGACTTGCAACCTTCCCCAGAAAGTTTCAAGTTCTTCAGTACATACATTTGCTGATGAGAATTGTTCCCTTAAGTATATACCCAAAGAGATAAACTTTATGCTGTATGCCAACTTTATGATGTGATAAAAGTTTGTGTTTGAGGTACCTTACTGATTATCTGTTAGGTGGAAGAAAAAGAATAAAACAACCAATTAAACAGTGGCTCTCGTATCTGTATTTTAGCTAACCTGGTAATTGAAAAATGGCCCCCATTTTTCCCTCCCACACACATTTCAATGTAGTATTTCAAGAACTCTGTCCAAGAATATCACTATGTGAAAAAAACATCATCTCAAAATTATTAAAATCTCTGTGGGAATTTATGATTAATTTTAAGGCCTGGCAGATTAAAATACATTATTATGTACACTCTAGTGCATCCTTTCAGATATTTTCAGAATCTGATTTTGCTCTCTTGATACACACCAATGATTCTACATGTATCTAGTAGATTGCAAGGAATAGATTAGCATTAAAGAGGCAGTATTGTGTTGTTAGGTTGTTATGTGTAACTTGTGCTCATACATTAAGAAAAATGTAGCTGGCATTCCCTTGGACATGACCAGACCCCTTAAAAAAGGAGAGAATTATTAGTAGTTGGTTGTAATGCATTTGTAGAGCACTTCTGAAATTTTGACCTTTACTACATTAACTGGCTGTTTTTATCCAGCTCCCAGGCAGAGTAAGATCTACAGTAGCCTGCTTAGGAAATGGAAATAATGGGCTTATTAGTAGGACTTGTTAAACCTTCATTTCCTGAATGTTCTACCTTTAGCACTGGACCTGGTTTTGCTACGAATCTATCACTCTAAATAGCAAAATCAACAGCATTCAAGAAGACAGACAAAAGAATGTTTTTTTATTTAGGACAGACTGACCAAATTGATCATTACTGCAAATTCATTAACTCACAGTTTCGCTCTATCAATGTTAAGGTTCCAGCTTCAGCCCAGAAGCTGTTGTATTTCTGACTAGAAGTCTGAGGACCCATCTAACATCAACTTTCCATCATTCAGAAACATCTTTGTGCTCCGTCCTGACAACGTAAATATGTGGAGCTCCATAAGCCTTTTTCTTTTAAGGCATGTTTTCTCATGTAATTCTAATGTAATTATCTTTGAAACTCTTCCATGTTTTGCTTACAGCTTGGTATCAACCTGTCTGAATTGTGGGCACATAAACAGGACAAAGGGCTTTGACAGCATTATGGCTGACATAACCAAATCCCTCTGTCACTGCATGGTCTCCTCTTTATACGCTCAGAGACCACACCAGGTGCAGGACCAGGCTGGAGTGCACACCCAGTAGACCAGTCACCATGATTCCTGTCTTTTTCACCACCTCTGTTATGAAGATGTCCCCTCTCTTTCAAGTATTTTTCATCCAGATACTGCACATGCAGCTTTACTGAAATCATACTGTTTGTTTGTGGCCAATGTCCTAGCAGTCAGACCTTCCTCCAGTAGAGATCTCTCCAGGCCACGGCCCCAAATGTCACATCATCTGCAAGCTTGGTTTTATGTCTTCTTCCATGTCACTGATAATGTTAAATGACATACAGCCAAGAACCAACCCCTGCAGAACCCCACTAACAACAGTCAGTGGGGATTGCTGCTTATAACTACATTTTGAGACCTAGATTTTAACCAGTTTTAATGCATTTAACAAGTGCCACATTGGTTTTGTATTGCTGTAGTGTGTTAATCAAAATACTTGGAAGTACCAGGTCAAATACATTACAAAAATTGAAGTATTCTATGATGACATAATTTTCAACCAAATTAATAATCTCATAAACATGTTATGAAGTTAGTTTTATGGGAACTGTTTTCTATAAAACCATGTTAATTGTCACTAATTACACTACATTATCTATTAATCAAATCCTCTGTCAATGATCCTATTTCAAAATCCTGGTCGGACATTAGTCTGAGAGGCCTGGAGCTAAGGGAACTTACTCTTTTCTAAGCACTGGCACAAAGTCGCCTTTCTGTTCCTCCTCTGCAACATCTGGATTGTTTCAAAAATTATTGAAAATCAATGATAACAATTTAGAGAGCTCCTTGGCTAGCTCTAAATAAAACATGATTATTTTGAACATCTAACCTTGGTAATGGCTGCCTTACACGCTGTTGGGAATGCTGGGAAATAATTCAGCAGCGGTTTCACATCATATGAATGTAGATCTACTTTTTTCCCAAAATTAAAAAGCGAGAGATTTCTTGATTCCTTCCACCCTTTTATACTATAAATGTTTATTCTGACATTTTCATCTTCTTCTTTAAAAACACCCTTCGGTTCAGACCTTCTGTTATTCTAAGTCTAAAATTATTCTTTTTTCATTTTTCTCTTAACTCCTTTATCGGTAAATTTTCTCTTCATGTCTACTAGTTTTATTATTCAATTTTCTGTGTTTTTCTGCTTTTAATGTATACTCATAGCTATTGGCATCTCATTTAACATTGTCTTTTTGTTTTGGTGATTGTAGATCTCTATTTCCATGCTTTCTCAGCTTGTACAGCCTTTCTTCTGGACTTATGTGAATTTTGTGGGGTAACTATTTCTCAAACAGTTTACAGTTCTTATTCATATTTTTTCTTTTTAAATTACGTGGCTCAAATATTTTAGGCTGTGTAAAATATACCTTTTCTAAAGCACTAGACAGATGTATTGGGGATTCGGGCTGTATCCTGTTTTCACGTAACAAACACAGCCAATTTACAGTCCTGAGCACTTGTCAGATTTTATTTCAGACATAAATTTCTCTTCTTTTGTTAGATGAATTACAGTATAACTTTTACCGTGTTGGATAAAACCAGCATGGTTTGTTTTAGTTTTTTTGAAGTTATGAAGTTGTCATCCATGCTTATAAAAAATTCCAAGGACATTTTAGTTTTGCCAGGCAGACACTTCCTGCACATGTCAATCAGATTGAAATCTGTTCTTCTAATACAGACTACTTATCCCTACATCTTATATATACAAAGATGTTCAAAGGACTGTCCATCCTATTCTCTTGTGTGATTTGGTAGCCCAGAACAGTTATTAATTGTGACTTCAGTTTGTTCCTTATCTGCTAAACTTTTGATCATGAGTATTTGAGAACATTTCCTTTAGAGCCGCCAAAGACTCAGAAGCAAGTACTAGTGTCGCTGATGTAGTGTTTTTCTTTCTATTCCTTTGCTTACCTGGTTCTTACAAAAAAAAAAATCTTAACATACCAAGCATGAAGTTCTTTCTCATTCATAATAACCACTACATCAAATAAAGGTGTTATTTGGTAAGAGGACTGGGATTTAAAATCACGGGTTCTCTTACTATTGATTCACAGAAACATCTTCTACATAGCTTTACTTATAGACTCAGGACATTCCCAAACCAGGGGGACTGTCCAACATGTGCTTTGGTCTCACTGAGCAAAGACCTAAGTAAACAGCAAAGTGTAAGGTAATGCAGGATCAAGCTAAAGTGAGGGTAAATTACACACAGCTTTATTTTCAAAGGTATATCCTTCTATGCATGCCTCAGTCCTTGGTATCTGAGCAGTATGAAGGTATCTGCACTATCAGTGGCATCATACATCCCGTTCCCACAGCGACTTATTAAGAGCTCTGAAGTGCAAACTCTTGGTCTGGACCTCGTTCCCTCCTTTCTCAACCTTAGGTGTCGCGGAGGTAGAAGTCAAACACCGGCTGTGTGAACTCCACCTCCAAGCCCTACTCATAAACCCAGGCTAGAGACTGTTTTTGCTAGTGTGGCTATTTTCCTCCCTACGCTTCGATGCACCTGCTTCTACGAAGCAGATTTAAAAGGCGATGGTAGTGGGTGTGGAGAGATAGCACTGTAAGGGCTCTGGAATCCAAAGGGAAGAACACTGCAGAAGTAAGATTATGGGATGTGCTCCTGCAGCTCCAGTGGTACCTTTTGAAAAAATGTATGTCACCTGCTGAAGGTCAGGAGCACTGATGGCATTTAGCATCTTGCAGGACCTGCTGTTACCCACTGGCTCTTCCCACTCCACCCCCCTTCCCCACTTTCCATTACCTTGTAGACAAGCAATGTTTGTGTCTTACCTACTGCAGCTCTGAAGAAAATCTCTCCCTCCTCTGCCTTCCTAATTGCCTGAAACTTGGAGTTCAGCTGGGTAGCCCCAGCGTTTTGGTTGATTCCCACAGCTGAGCAGATAGAAGGGGAATGGCAGCTTTATATCCTGTCACCTTCCCATAATGACCAGGTTGACTCCGTGGACAAAAGGAGGGAAATAAGCTATACCTCTCCAATTAGAGAAATAATGTATGTATCCTTAAATGAGGGTTGGAAAAGCTACTCTACAAGGCATCAGGTCTTGGGTTAGAACAAATCTGTGACACTCACTCGCTACCCAGATCTGAGACTTGCATCCTTACTACAGTTGTTAAATGAAAGACAGAACAACAGGTTGAAAGGCTGATGCGGTATCCTGCACCACAGAGCTCATCTCCTCACCAGCAACCACAGGAGAACTAGAGAGCCAGGAAAATTGATGAAATGGTAGGGTTGTGCCACAAGGTCAATCTAGACACAGGAAAGAAAACAGAATAAAATCAACAATCAGGTGCAGCGGTCACTACTGAGATGTATCTGAAGGTTTGCTTTTGAACTATACTGCAACTGAACTGAAAAGGTTTTTTTTTATTATTTTTATTTTCTTGGTTATGTGGGTCAGACTGAAGAAATGTATGCAAAAAAAGTAAGAGGGAAAACTAAATGTAATCAGCCATGAAATGGAAATGAAGGTTTATAAAAGAATTACATGAGAATCTGCCAATAATTTTTACAATCACTTCAATTTATAAAAATAAATAATGAAAATATATAAGAATAAAATAAATAATCCTGGCATTTTATTGCCCTTGAAATATTGTGAAGATATTTTTTTCCCTTTTTTTATTTTTTAACAAAAAACCTGCAAGAATCAGTCTGCAGTCTGGATTCTTTCCTCCACAATAAAAATGGCTGTTCTATTTTTTTTCTGTGTAGAAAACCCCAAACTGACATACTGCACCATCTATCTGTTGCATGGCCAGGACCCTCTCCACCTCGGGCAGACCTCATCTTCCTGTCAAACATGTGAGACCTCATCTTCACCAACCCGTCCATGCTTGGGTGGAAGGTACTGTTACTTTGTGCAGCTGCTTTGCACCAAATGCAAAGCCCAGTTTCATCTGCCAGGTGGGAAGAAATAAGTTTAAATATCCAGTGTCTGCAGTGACTCAATAGGTGCATTCAGTGCTTAGCAGCTTAAATATCTCCACAAGGAGTTTCATCCTGGGTACTTATCTGTCAGTGACCCAAATGGACTAGAGAGCAGGGATTTGGGCATCGAGGAGGTCAGGGTGTGAAAGTTATAGTACTCGTGTCAGGAGGTGATCAGAAAGCTGATGCTGTGCACTTTCCTGCTCCTCAGTGAACTGATTCACTTTGAATGGTTCATTTATTTATGTGACCATCTAGGGGAAAAAAAGTCTTTAATTGCAGGCTCCATAATGTGTTCTTCACATTAAATTCCAAAGTGCTGATTTCAGTTGATTCTGTTTAGAGGTCCATATAGTTTCGTTGGTGAGCTGTGCTCATTCTTTAACTCTCTTGGTTTTGGTGACATTATATTCTTCATAACAACATAAATCACCTTTGGAAGGCAGCTGAATATTATTGACTCTTTTGTACAGGGGAAAAAGAAGTTATAACACTGAAAAAAGTAATGTAAATTTGCCCCAGTATGATCAATGTAGGTGTAAATTATAACTAAATATAAGAATGAGAAGTGAATTCTGTGTTTTGGAGTAGAGATCACCTTCTTAAGCCATAGTATTTATGGAGAAAGATCCATATTTTGGCAAAGGTAGATACACCTTTAGGTCAACAAAGCTGGTGAAGGGTCTGGAGCATGGAGAAGCTGAGGGAACTGGGGTTTTTTAGTCTGGAGAAGATGAAACTCGGAGGAGACTTTATTGCTCTCTACAACCACCTGAAAGGAGGCTCTAGGCAGGTGGGGGTCAGGTTCTTCCAGATAACAGAGCAACAGGACAAGAGGAAACAGGCTAAGGTTGCACCACGGGAGGTTTAGATTGGATATTAGGAAAATTTTCTTCACCAAAAAGACTGTCAACCATTGGAACAGGCTGCCCAGGGATGTGGTGAAATCATTGTCCCTGGAGGTGTTTAAAAACATGTAGGTGTGTTGCTTAGGGACATGGGTAGTGGTGGACTTGGCAGTTAACAGTTGGACTTGATGACCTGAAAGGTCTTTTCCAACCAAAATGATGCTATGATTCTATGATATATTCCCTTCTCTTCCATGAGCCAAACTTGGACACAGCATGCAAGACTTGTTTCTCAGAGGTGTTTTGTGATTAGTTGCTTTGAAATTCCTCCCTTGAGATCTTGAATATCCAGGAACTGTGCAGTGCTGTTTCCTCAACCCTCTTCCCACCCTTCAGCAAGCTGTTTTTTCGGCCCCCAAAGAGGTTATCTTTACACATCTTTCCAGTGATCTTGCAGCTGTTCTTTCAATAACCAGAACAACTGTGCAAAAAAGGCCGTCCAAATATTTACTGTCTTTCGCTGCAGCCAGAGATCAGTCTCCAGAGCACAGAGAGACCTTCATGAGGACTAAAAAGCAAAGATCAGTCTTGGAAGGTCAGCTTTCCCCAATGTTAGGGATCGGTTCCTCACAAAACAAACTTCTGCCAAGGATTGTTCTGACACAAGGGTGTTTATTATGTGAGCAAACTTGCTCACATCTCTTTTCCAGAAACCAAAATGTTGTATATGACACATGACCCATCTTCTAGGTTGTGAACTACATTTAACCCCCTTTCCAAGGTGCTAAACTCAAGGGTAACAGAGAAAAAAACAGTAAGGTGATCTTGCCATGCAGCTTAAGATTTTAAAAGCATAATAACTGCACTTTTTAGATAGTCAGAACTTAGTGAACCATTTAAAGTGACCCAGTTCACTGAGCGGAGCTGAACAGATGGAATTCCAGCCTCGCCATGCTTGAGTGACTCTCTGAACAATACAAAATCTTCCTTCAAAGCCATCTCCACCAGGCTTCCTGCCTCACACATGTAACATTTGAGGATGTTCTGGTCACTTCCCAGTTCAGGTCACTACATCTTGGGGTAAAGTAGGTGACAGACTATTAGCATTAAGCTATCGTTTGAGTTTTTTTCATTAAGCCTTTTAAAACTTGTGCTGTTTTGTTTCAGAATTTAGAAAAGAAGAATCCTATAGTATGGTCTTTATTGGAAAATGTCTCACCAGGCTCTAGCTGCTGAAATGCAATGGCTATTTTTCCTTTTTTCAGTTGACTTGCCTACCACTGAATGCTGGCAAAATATATTTACTGCATTTTTGTGATTTACAGCAAGCCCCTTGCTCAGCAACTCTGATGGACATGGTGGCCATGTTGCTACCAGACAAAAACCACCAGCACCACCTGTGAGCTGGCTGCCACAGCAGGGAGAAGAGAGGGAAGATAAAGTAATTATGAGGACAGTAAGAGTAAATATGGTCAGAAAGCTGCCATCACTTCCTACGGGACAAGAGCAGAGAAGGATGATGGATGGAAGGCTTTGGGTAAGGTATTGATTTACTAAATCAGAGCTGAGCATTAGAGACCTCCTCTTGGAGCTGTAGTATTGGAAGTTCTCTTAAGAGCAAACTGTCCACGGCTCTGCTGCTCATGGACTGACAGCAAGAAGCAAGCTTGGGTGAGGCGGGCTTCAAGCTAAGTGCAGGAAGGTGTACACAGAAATGCTGTAGGGTTTTAGTCTTACTGCATGCCTGAATACCTTAGAAAACGGGCTCTATTTCAGATTAATTTTGAAGTGCCTGTAGCAAGCTTTCCACTTCTCTTGGTTAGAAAGGTTTTAGGGTCTCAGTGTTGTTTTTTTCTTTTATAGTAAACTGGGAGTTCATTGGTTTGATATGGCTTGGGAAGAGAAGGACCTGTACTAGTTCATCAAAGAGTGACTATGAAAAACCAGTGTGCCGAAGCCATGCAACCTGGAACCTATCAGATCAAATAGCTGTGGCACAGATGGGGAAATACTCATTCACTGTGCAAGGCAAAGCCATCATCTGAAATAGTGAGGTGATTAAAACCCCAAAAAAGGAGCATGATCTGGGCAGATGCAGAGAAGGTCTGGGAGGCTGGCCAGGGGAATGAAGATCCTTTTGTATGTGAAACCAGAAGGTATTCATTTTTTTAAGAAACAAAGGCTTTTAAGAGATATTTTCCTTCTGGTTGTGCGCATCCACAAGGCAAGAAAAAAGATTAATATGGGGATGGAGAAGAGGTTTAATCTAAAGGACAGTGTAGGCAGAAGCACACATGGGTATAGGCTAGTTAGGAGGATTTCTAGCCAGCTAGAAGGCAGCTCTGAACCACTGAAGAAAGCTCACTGCCTTGCTGCTAAACTGAGGCAAGCAAGACCAAGTGGGGCTCAGTGGGTACATCTGGCATGGCTTCACATGATGGGGGCGCTCCCTGAACCCATGAGACCTTCCACTCAGGTCCTTGAATAAAGATGCCCACACCTGTAGCTAGCACTTAGTATTTCTCCTAGTGGAGACATCTAGAAAAAAGAGACAGAATCTTCCCTCTTTTCCACGTTGCTGTGATGGCCCACTCGAGAGGCAATGCAGACTGGGTTTTGTCACCACCTTTGCCATAGCCCTTCAGAAGATGAAGGTCTGTTATTTAAATGCTTTTCACCTGCACTCTGTTCACTGACTTTTCTTTAGGAACAGGTCCCTGAAGTCTATGTGGTAAGGGGAGACAGTAGAGGCACCTGCAATGTAACCGACCCCGGCACCAATAACAGTTGCTAATAAGCTTAACTAGGTCCTTTGCATGTGGGCAAGTTCCTGTCTTCCTGGAAAGGTTTTAATCAACTTGCACAAGTCTCTTTCTCCTGTTCCACTTCATATGTACAACGGTTAGGTTACAGATAGCTCTGCTGCATGCAGACGGCTGCAGCCACATCTGTAGCAGCACTGTTCATCACACAGCCTTGGTCAGCATCCCCTCCTCGGACAAGCACCCAGTGCTGAGTCATGAGCACATCTGCTCTTTTTTGGGGAGTTGAAAAAAATAATTGCTGGCTGAACCTAGAAGGGAAATAAAATGCAATGAACTTAGTGACCATCAAAAATAGTAACTCACAGGAGAGGAGTTCTCTGGTAGCTGTCAGCTCAGACTGTAAAACATTGGAGGACGCTCCAGTGGCTGGGTGAGGTTTATATCCATCCCCTGAAGTCACAAAGTACTCCTGTTTGGGGTACTCTGGGACTGATAAATGCTAGATGAGCCACACCATAGCCCTGTGGTAAGCAAGGATCATACAGGTTTGTTACCATACACTGCTCCGTGGCAAAGCTGAGGGTAACATGGACAGATGGGATGCTGAGGTAGCATGACTAGTGCCTCACAGCCCCATTTTCTGCCCTGTCAGAACTGGGATGCTTGACAGCAGGCTATCCTGGCTATGCTGCTCGATGCAGCCCCTGAACCTTGCAGCAGGCACCCTGCAGCCTAGGGGGCAGCCATCACCTGCCCCCCACCATTGGCACAGCTGGGGTTCAACTCGCTGGCTCGTAACCCCCCAGATGTACTTTCCTCACCAGACCAAGGGCAGGGGAGACGTTGCCCACCAGCCCTGCCCAGAGCACCTTCCCCTCTTGGTAGGCTGCAAATTCTTTTCTGGAGGCAAATAACAGTTGCTAAGCCTCAGCCCCAGCCACAGTGGCATCCATTTAACCAACAGAGAGATGCAAAAAGCAATCATCTTGTTTGATCCAGCGGGAAGCTGGACAAGGAGAAACTATCCCCAGTATGTTAATGCCTGGCATGAACCTAGTAAGTGTTGTAATTAGGTAGCATTAATTAGTGCTGGAAAAGATTGTCATGTTATGTATCAAGCCTTTGGTTAAAAGATAGGAGCAGAATACTTTTCTTGAAAAAATTCCATGTATATTTTCTTGTTTTACTAGTAGGGATTTTTAATCAGTTGAATGAACTTGTATGTACTAGTTAACTTTGCTGGAGTTTAGTGGTTGTATTTAAAGCAGATTTTATCCTAGAATGATATTAATTTGATAGGATCCCTGATCTGTAAAACCATTGGTTATCTTGGTCTCTCCTGATAAGAAAAAAAAAGTGCCGAGGGTTTCCAGTTGGTGAGCACATTTGGGCAGAATCTTTCACACGTCACAAATTGCAGATGGGAGGCAGTGATCTCGAACATGCAGTCACATTGCGTGACCATCTGACACCTTCCATTTAGAAAAATAATACTTTCCTCACAGCATACGCTCCCTGCTGCAACCAGCACCAAAAATTATGCCTGGGAGAGCTGTTCCTCCTAGACTAAGGTCTTAAATATTTCTTAGGCTGCTTTTAAAAGATTCATGCAGCAGCACCACCTCACTCACATCCTGCTAAACCAGAGAAAATACTGAAATTCTTCCCCAGACAGTGTTAATCACAAAATAGCTGAAAAGAACAAAAGGGGGGAAAAGACAGCAGGAAAATTATATACTCACACTAGCAAGGTGAACAATGGAAGGCTCTTGTATGTGTAATTGAAACAATTCCATGTAAAACACCGCATGGTGTCCTATTGCTACCAGTTCCTCAGCTGCATAAAATCCTGCAACTGTGGGGAAGTTCAGCTTTCAAGTGCCCTGGTTTTGTGCATAATTCCTTTTGACAATGTAGTGTACTGTCGCTCATTCATTTGAAATTGCAATGACCATTTCAGGGTGTCCTTTGCTATATATTGAGGTGTCAGTAGTGATAAAAAAAAGTCTTTACTGTTTAAGGACAAAGCCATGTGAATTTAAAGGCTGACATCTTGCACTAGCCTACTGCATCCTCTTTGTTACTATGTCCCAGTAAATAGAAGAATAAAAATTAACCAACACTCATTCTTTCTACCCAAATTACGAGACTGACTAGGAACACATATTTTAACCCATGATATTATCAGCAGTAGGGTGGTGTGACCTGAAACAGGAGTCAGCTCCTGCTGTCCTACCTGACCTTACCAACTGTAGCTATCTTAAAGACTGGGCCATGTTTCCCCTTCATTTGCCAAGCAGATGTGCCCCAGCAGCCATGTCAGCCAAGCACTTAATTTCTGCAGAGTGCCTTCCTCCCCACATCACACCGTCACCGTTTCAAGTCTGCCATCCTGTATCTCTGTTCAGTCTCCGTGTGCCCGAGTGCCATTGATATCCAGGAAAAAGAGGTGCCTGTGTAGCTGCTATAATGTGGGTGTCTTCCTAGAGAGTGGAGCAATGGCTGGTTGTTGTACAGGTGAAATTTAGCAAACTGATGGTAGGGCAAACATCTCTCCCCACTCTGTCCAGGAATATGCCTCTCTGGCTGCCGTGAGTGTGACGTGAGCTGCAGCACAGCCCTGCAAGAGTCTCTTACAGTCACCCCAGAGGGCTAAGTCCTGCCCCAGGGTATGTCTCCTCCTAACACCCTAGCAGGGGCTCCCCTGCTGAGTTTTGACAGTTGTGTCTCACTGCAGATTGCTGGCCATTAGGGTTGGCCTGAGCCCACCAAGCAGCATTACAAACACCTGTCATGCAGAAATAACAATTAGCGTCTGCCACCATGGGCCAAGTTTGAACTCACAGACCAGAGAAGAAAGGTTGTATCTTCTCTGCTCTTTTCTGCCACATCTTTTCAGCACCTTGAGCCCTGAACCAGCTCTTCAAGAAATTAACTTCTCCAAGGCCCTGTCTGGTATTTTCCAGCCCAGGCCCCCACAGACCTCCTTCTTCCCACAGCATCCTCTCTTGTGAGGTCCTTCTTGCCAAGCAGATGTGATGCTGCAGCTGTGTGAAGGCTTTGTGCCACTTTCACAAGGCACACATGACAGGTAGGCACAGTGTTACCCCCTGCCTCGCTCCTGGCTGAGGATGGTGAGCTGAGGTTACCTATGCTGTGTAGGTGGTATATCTGCACCAGGACCCATAGGCTAGGGAAGTATTGTGCATCAAAGCTGGGAGGACGGGAAAACACAGTTCATAGCAGACAGCCAAGATCAAAGTGAGGGAGACAAGCAACCACTTAATGGCTCCTCTAGTCCCTGTTGTGGATGCACACATCACCATGGCTGGTGCCAGCATGTCCCTGTGCACCCTTGCAGGTGGGTCTCACCTGTACGGTGTTTGTCTAGACAGAGCCCCCTTCTGCCCCTTCCACCAACAGCCATGCTGCTGCTTCCTAGCCCCATAATTAGCTCCTCCATTTACCTATGTGGTCATGGGACTGCCTCATCCAGCCTTCTTGTAGAGCAGGGCTTGCAGTTTTAGGGCGTTGCAGGACTAGTCTACTTTGGATGACAAGACAAAATTTCTCCCCTTGGAGCCAAAAGTGTCAGATCCTGATGTATCTCCCTTCTGGGACTATGTCAGCAGAATATGCACTTCAGCGTTTGTTTTAACACTTTATAGGCACCTGTTTAGATCACTACAACCTGTGACCGTTGCCTAGTAAGGACTACAGGACTCAGGTTTAGTTACCATAAGCAAAGAGCAAGTGGTGGTCCTAATGTTTGTTAGAGGGAAAAAAAGACCTAATGACTTCCCAGAATGAGCCCTCTTTCCCCACAGTGATAGTGCCTGCAGCAGGGAGCCTGTGGGGACTTAGAATGAGAGCCTAGTCCTCTCTGTGGCTTGGGACAAGCCTATGTTATTTTGGGGCAGACAGTTGCATACCCAAAACCCAGACTTTTCCCCCTTGAATCCCACATTTCTGATCTGTTAGCTTAAAAGTTGTGACCTGCTGCTTATATCTCATCCTTGCGCTTGCCAGGAGTCATTGCCGTGTCTGGATCAGTAAGAATGAGCCAACTGGTGAACTTGTCTCATTATCTCCTTCCCAAAAACTTACAAGCATTACTCATTCTTGGATACTTGTAGTGTTTATGCTTTCCCTACCCAGAAGATTAGCTCAGGCATAGCAGAGCTCAGAGCACAAACCCATCTTTTGGCATTAACTTAGCCTCGGCTGGCTGTCATTTTACAGTAGTTGCACAAAAAGAGTAACTAGCAACAACACTTACAAATGATAGATTATATTGTATTGGTTTAGCTCATATTGTTTGCTTTAAATTTATATTGTGCTTTAAATGTCAGCCATTAAAATTATTAGGGCAATGTTTGCCCTCAAGTTTACAGCCCCTCTCTCCAGCAGCTCATAAGAGAAGCTGCCGCACAGTTGTCCTCATCTCTCTTTAGTTGTACAGTAGAAGTCAGAGGGAGTGCCCAGAAAGTCATAACAGCCCGGAGCTGTTTCACTTCCCGACATGATTTCCTTTTGGAAATCCAGGTACAGAACCATACAAAGTGCATTAGAAAGCTGCCTTTCATTTGAGAGACCTACTCACACCACCCTGACACCCACCCTAAATCCTTGACATCTGTCTGGGTGCAGTGATGCAAGAGGGGATAAGGGACTAAAGAGCCCCACCTTGCCTTTGGTGATGGGTTATTCTGAGTTGCCACCTAAGCAAGCCGAAGGAAGACCGTTCCTTTCTGTAGGAGAGCACTTTATTAATACATCCTTTTTGACTGCTATTATTCTCTTTCATGTGTTGCTTTGCATTTTTCTAGTCTGTCCTCACATTTCCTGTAAAACACAGTTCTTAAATAGCTTCAGCTGTGCATACAGAACTTTCTGTGGATGTTCTTAATCTGTGAAAACAAGATCTGCAGCAGAGAAACTAATGCAGCCCTGAGCACAGAGATGCCAGTGACACTTCCTCAGGGCCTTTAAACTGGTGAATATGATCTTATTTTGGCTTGTGACAAATCCCTGTGATGAATGTCAGCAGTGTTAACACAGAAGTCTCCCTATCACAGACAGTGCAAAATTAACCCTTTCCAGCACCACTGTCAGCACAGAACAGAGATGTTGTGTTCTTCTGCAAGGGTCGGGCTGGAGGAAAAGAATGAAACAGGCATGGAAGTATTGCCAAACACTGACCTGGAGGGCAGAGACCCTGTGAAGCTGACCACACTCTGTGTGGCAAACTGAACAAGACATGAGTTGCTTGAGAGTTGTCCCAGGCAGAGTTTTCCAGGCACACTTAGTGAGGGCAGTGTCACAATTTGTCCAGAATTCTTCAACGGATGTTTGAACCAAAATCACAGCAATCTTCCAGGCTCAGCTTTGCCATTACATACATGATGCCCAGGTCTCTCAGCTTCTGTAGGATAGTTTAGGTGTGAGACAAAGCTGGACAAAGTTTCAGTGGGAAATTTGAATTACGTTTTGCCACATAACCGTCGGACTGTGCATTAACAGCACACACGGTGGTGGAGGGACATAAAGGCAGACAGCCCATCTCAAGGAGCAGTCAGTGGAAAGGAAGCTAACAGTATCCTTCTGTTAAAGGCGCTGACTTTGTTGAACATTAGGTCTATGGTGTATATTATATCACTACAATGACTGAAAACATCCATGAGAGAAGCAGATCTGCAAGAGCAGGGAGTGGGTAGCCAGAGCTGAGCGTGCCGGCAGGCAGCAAGACGGGAGGAATACATGAGTCGTAGAAAAGCACTAACACTTCCTTCAGGAAGAAGCACATCAAAAAGGCCTAGGACAAAATGGGACCTGAAGATGCAGTTGTAAAAGAACCAGTGGATGTGTCTAAATCCGGAGAGCTGAAGGTGTCTCCGTAGGGGGAAAGCAGCAGGTGACAGGTACAATGGTGTCCTACATGAGGTTAAGGTAAAGAGGGAGGCAGGAGAGGGGAAAACCAAAATGTTTTCTGAAGTCATGATGCAGATGAGAACTTTTTGTAACTGCAATTGCAGAAAAAGCATGAGTAAATAAGTGGATTTTAATAGCATCAGAGAAGGTAAAAGAGTGGAACTGGTCCCCACATGGATCTGGGGGAGCAGAGAGAGGACACTACAGGTTTGTGAGGTGGAGAAGCACAAGGAGATGGCAGGAGCCCAGGCACACTGATGAAAAACTCCTCTGTTGTCTTGCACCTCTTGCTGGAGATGGAGCTGGAGCTCTGGCAATAGCTTCGGCTGGAAACCGTGCTCTGAAACAGAGCCTTTCCTGCACTGCAGCAGGAGCAGTTCGTGAACTGTGTCACCCTGAGGTCAGGAGATACCAGAGGCACAGGATGCCTTGAACAAAACAAGCAAACTTTGCGAGGCAGAAAGCCTTGTGCAAACCTGACATTTTATTGTTGCTAACTAAAATAGGTGTAAAGCTGAGTGGTAGGAATAGGTCAGCTTTGAGCTTATGTGGCAATACATATACAGGATTGCAGGCATTGTTGCTTTTCTGTAGGCTTTGTTTGGGGTAAAGAGGAGTGCTAGCTGTGCCCAAGAAGCTGTGGTGATCTCTGCACTGCCAAGGGAGGAAAGTGTTAACAAGGAAAAAATTACTTAGTCAAAGCTATTATCCTGGCTCTTTCAAAGACTTTATTACAACATCAACATCTCTCTTCTTCCAGATGTGCTGAGCAATTCTAATTCCTCTGAAAGTTTAAGGTAGGTGCAGACATCTAGCTGCTTTGAAAATTATGTAGTATCATACTCACCATGTGAGCTCAGTCCTTAAATGCTGTATGGACACAACTGCCCTATGGCTCTTGATTCTGAAATGCAAGCTGAATTAAACATAACCATGAAGGACAGTTTAGATACAGCCTCTGTGTCTCAGCTCACGCTTTGGCAAAATGCAGGTACCTTTTACACACAGACAAGTATGATAAGGCATAAAGCTTCATACCTGATGCAAGACGCACTGAAAAGCCAAAAAACAGTGAAAAGAAAAAGAGCAATGGGAGGGCTGACAAAAAAAATGGGTGAGAGAAGTAGAATGAGTATCTTGGGAAAAGACGTTTCCTGTATGGGGATGGAGGAGAGGCACAGATAAAGACAATCTGGTGCCAACAGGATCTTGTTGAAATCTCTCCCCAAGCGAGCAGGGAGCGGGCGCTGCGGGGGCTGATGCCTGCCACAGGTGAGCAGGTCAGGAGCTCCAGGGCCATCGCAGATCCTGGCTGCACCTGGCGGCCACCACACAGACCATGCTTTCCAACGGGGGTTAGCCAGGAGGCAATTCACTGTCACAGGTTCATTAAATTGTGTGGTTGTGTATCAAAAACACTCAACAAATCCAGCCAGTTTTCTTTGTGCTGTGTGGTGCCACAAGCAAAAGTAGACAGAAATGTGGGCAGGAGGGGTCTGGATGTTCCTTTCCTGACACGCTTTTCCTCTTTTAGGGCTTTCAAATGCCCTTTATAGAGACAGAAACTGTAGTCCTGTTCCCAAGGCTTTTGAGTATCCAGACTCCTCTCTCCTTGCTTTTTGGTCACTGGTTGTGCTCCTCAGAGGCCATTTCATCATGTTGTAAGGTAAGACAAGGCTGTGACCCAGATTCTGGTCTCGTGGGTGCTGTGGCTCAGCTGTATATACTAATGTTGTTTGGGGTTTCACTGTTTCCACCCTTCCTACTGTTCTTGTAAATTTGATTTCCCACTGCAACACATAAAGAGCAACAATACATGCTCCGAGGCACCATCTTTTACTTCTTTGTCCTCAGCCATAAGAAAAAGTCCCTTTTAAAAGCTCTTTGCATGTATTCATTTGCCTTCTGCTCTTTTTCATAGTATTCAATATTTTTGTTGCATTTTTTCCTATGATTCTTTCCCCAAGACCTTAGATAAACCACAGAACACTAAACAGAGCTGCAGTTACTTCCTGGGACAATAAAAGCTAAGGGTCAAATGAAGAAGAAAACATCACTTCAAGGTAGGCCTATAAAATCTTGTGCATTTCAGGGGCAGTGCGGGAGTCTGCGGTAGAAATGTCTGACTAACAGCTGGTTGCCATGTCCTACAAACACTTTTCCTGCTGCAAGCATGTTGGAAAGCATTTTAAGGCCGCTGCCAGTTAAGGAAAGTCAGCCCAACAGGCAGCACCAAAAAATTGTGGGGGTTCTGAATGCAGAATTATTCCCAAAGGAGCCTTTTTTGTTTCACATGCCATAGCATTCTTCAGAATTTTGTAGTGCTTTACACTAAATAACAGCATGTTGTGCATGTGTGGTATTCTACATTTCTCACTGGTTCCTTAGAGGGCCCTCTCTGTCCCTCTCCACTTGTTTACTCAAGGGCAAGCAACTGGAATTACATATCCCTTGCACTCATCAATCGAGAGAACAAATTCTTGCCTGCATCTCTTTCTGGTTACCTGTGGGGCAGAGAGACCAAACAAGCATAGTGCCAGGCATGGCTGGAGAGGAGAACCCCCCTCTTCAGAGCCGTCGCCAACTTATTGTCATGAGAGGCAATAAGGAAGTAAAAGGTGAAACAGACAACACAGTCATGACAAATTTATTCCTTGGAAAGGGAGAAAGGATTTTAAAAGCTTCTAAAACATTTTCCGAAGAGATCACTTTGCCCATGACAGAAATGTGGCAATTTAAGTGGTAGGACACCGCAGCTGGGGAATAACACCCCAATGCTTCATTCCAGTTTCTGGAAGGGACATATGACCAACTGATTCCATTTCAGCAATTCATCTTCTATGCAAAGCTTGTGTCTATTTGTTGTTTCTTTCTTAACAGCAGAACAGAGGCTTCTGAATGCATGCATCTGCCCCACACTAGTATTTTTTAAAGGCTTTAAGGTTTCTGCCCGACGTCTTCTCTGCGTGAAGTCCCCTTCTTCAGACAACTCAAGAATACTTTGCAAATATTTTTATTGTAATTCTGGTGGCCACAGCATAGGGAGCATTCAGAAGGATACGGCTCGCTGGACTGGAGCGATGAGGAGGGTGGAATTCAGCCCCCCACATGCTTCACCAGGCTGTGCCCTGCCAAGCTTTCTTGTGCTTTGCCTCCTTGGAGCTGCCCTGCGCTTATGAGTTAAAAGAAAACTGCAGCCACATTACAGAGGCCAGCAGCATGAAAGTACAGTGCAAGAAGGACTTGTCACCATGAATAAACAGTGAAATGCATTTTTTTTTAAAGTTGCTAATTCCACTTGGCATTTCTGAGCCCAGCGTTGGAAACATCCATCTTGTTAAAAAGTGATGTCATTTGTGACACTAGTAGTATTAGAAGAGACTGCAAACGAGTTTTCAACTTGCTTTAATAATGATTTAACAACCAGGAAAGTAATCAATATTTTAGGGATAAATTTTCCACTGTGCCTTTAGCAGACTCCATTTCTGCCCATACAGAACCATGTCTACAGATCTGCAGGTGAAAATACCTGAGTGTACATGTCAAAAACGTACACATGAAATATTACACCTGCAACACTTACTGCCCAACACCAAGTTTGTATTGTGAATTTATAAAGTGAATTAAAAATCTCTTTGTCTTCCCCCAGTCTCAGATAAAACCAATCCCACCTAACTCTCTGATGAATCTGTGAAAGAAATCTCTATACCTTTTTTCTCTTACATATTTTTTGTGTTTAAAAACAACAACAACAAGCTGGGGATTTTTTGATATAGTTCAATATCTAGCACAAGGCACCATAAGGTCATTTACTGATAGAATTGGATGACATTTGGATTTCACATCCTGGTCACAAAATGAGATTATGGCATTCTAAACTGCTTGGGTAATTGATGTGCAGATGCTTTTTAAAAAAGTGGATAATCCAAACTGATCGGTTTACAAAGGGGAAAAAAAAAAAAAGAGATCAGGTTTCTTCCTTTTTTAATGCTGATTCATTCCATAGCTACACCACTGAAAGCAGAAGCCTTTCAAATGGTTTGGGGGTTTTGTTTGTTTGGTTGGTTTTGCCAAGTGAATATTTCTTATGCAATTCTACTCCTACATAAGAAATATTCTTAGAAGATTATTTGATCATAGGCAAAGTTCCTGAAGAAGTAAGTGTGAAATCTACGTCCTCCTTTCTTTAGAGTATCAGACTAATATTTCTGAACTAAATAGTTATTAAATTATTTAGTGTCTTAAATTAACTTTTTTTTTTGGGGGGGGTGGGGGGGGGGGTGTTTTTTTTACCAAATAGTGCTCTGAACTTCTAAACATGAGTCTTTCAAAACCACTACTGCCCCCAAAAATCTTGGTCCTGCAGCAAAATTCTGTGTATGACCTCATTTCCATAAGGATCTTTTTAATATATCAGAAAGCTAGATGACTTGACTTTAGACTCCAAACGTTATTATTGATAGTAAGTCATACTCATGTTATTAGTAGCATAATGAATTTTGGTTGCTTTATGAGAAGCTTTAAGTAAAGATTATTTTTAAAAATCTTTTAGGTAATTAGAAAATAGTTAGACAAAGTACATCCAAAGGGTCAATTTCTGAGGGCGTATGTCCAATTCATTGTCACATTCCCACTTTGAAGTTAATGGGAGTCATTTTACATATAGCATTATACCATTTGACCCAAGGCTGTGAACAGCACAATATGGATGAATAATTTTGCCAGCTTTTTTCTCACAATTAAAATCCTTGTGTGTATTTGGCCGGTAAATGACCCATGGTGGTAATGTTAAAAATCTTGTTTATGATTAGCGAGACCAATAGCTACATCTTCATTTTAGAGCACATGTGATAAACACACCTTTGGAAACCGATGCTTAGCTCACCTGGAGCTGAAGTAGTGACCATGATTAGTGGCTAGGCAATTGGATTATACCTCACAGGAGGTGCTCTGAACTTTAGCTCAAAACTTGTTATCGTATACAATAAAGTGTAAAAAGAACCAAATGAACTTTTGCTTCTCTTTTTCTTCAGACCTTCTCAGTCTAGAGGTGAACCAGGGGTCATAAACCATACCTGGGGAAGCCAAGACCGCGCAGCCAGGTTTATGATGGAGAGGCTGGAGGGCAGGGAGGGGATGGCAGAGCTGCCAGGGAGCTGCTGGAGACCCCACCCTGGGACACTGGGCAGAAAGCTTGGTACAGACTGCAGGCTGCAGGTGGGCACTGCTGGGCCAGGCATGCTGGAAAGCTTCACGTGTGACAGGGAAGAGATGTGTGCTCAGGGTGGGAGCTGCGTGCCTCTCCGTCGCTGCATGGCAGCCAGCTTTACAAGGAGGTTGGGTGGGAAAAGAAGGGGTCCCTCACCTACAGGACAGGTGTTGGGTGGAGCAGCATTTCATAAAGTGGCAGAGATGACTAGGGCAGTGGTGACCAGCTGTGGATAGAGCACAGCATGAAATGGAGTCCGACTGCAAGTGACAAGTGAAAACTGGGACATCCCGACACTAGGATTTTGCTTAAATGATGTGCTACAGAAAAAGTCAGCTCAGGTGGGGCACCTGAGATGGAAGTTGGAACTAGGAGTCCGAAAAATCAAAAATTTTTCTTTTCTCTAGTCTTTACTCTAAATTTTTCTCAGATTTTGTTTGAAAACAAAACATTATGGAAAGGACTATCCTTTGTCTGACTACCTTTCACTAATCCTCAGAAAACAACAGCTATGATGCTACTAGTCATCCGAGATATCATTGACTCGGAGGATTTGTGTGCCCATATACGTGTGTGTGACAGGTGTGTGAGATGACAGTGTGTAGTCCCATCCCTAGTACAAAGCACCAGCCCGATATTTCTAACCTGACAAATCTGGAAATCTGTGAAGTAGAGAAAATGTCTCCTTGTGCATGGTGCAGAGAGACCCTTTGGGGAAGTAGAGAGGTTTAACCAGGATGTCATAGGTATGAAGACAAATGTTTCAGTCATCCTTCTGAGCCTGTTTCCAGTTATTTAAGCAAGTGTTGACTTGTACTCTTGCAAAGAAAAACCTTCAGTACTTGAAGCAGGCAATGGCAGTTGCTCCTGGCAGAGAGGCTGATGCAGCTGCTGGGAGGTGCCACTGGTCCGTGGTGCAGGCTGCAGCACGGTGTCAGCTTGTCCTACCACCCAGACAGGCCCAGCAGCCAAGCAGAGGGGCCCAGTCCACACTCAGATGGGAGATGGCTTGGGAATCCTCAGTGCACTGTGATGCTGAGGAAGCTCCAGTTTCCCACTGAATGGCAAAGCAATGCCAGGCGTAGGGTGTTGCCCTGGTGAGCTATGCAAGCCGTGCACAAAAAGGAGATGGAAATGAATCGTGGCTGTCCACACTGGGCTGGTGGGGCTGTACAGTCAACTTAATGCTGCAGTATGATGTTCCAGTCAGCCAGCAATGATGGAGTCTCATTTGTCCCATGAAGAAGTTATACTGAAATTAACCTGACCATAGCATCTACCAGAGCAGGTTTCCACTGCAATATATTATTTCCATGACATGACATCTTCCTACAAAAAAATGTCCCAGAGGTTTTCACTAGCTTTTCCACCTTATTTTCTGAACATGTGAACCCACAGCTTCCCAAAGCTACCCATTTGCCCAAGTTCTCTCAATCTAACAAGCAAAACATCTGCAAAGCACTTTGCTAAACCAGAACTTTTAAAAAAATTCTCTTCTGCAAGAAAAGAAACAACCCAATCCCACACCCCAGCAAGCACCTCAGTTTGGAATTTTTCATTTTTATTTGGAATAAGAAGTATTTTGTATACATAAGCATCCCTGCTTGCTTCTGTTGCTAACTTGGAGGCAAATGAGGATATTTCAGACATCACTATTCGTAATATTTCTATGACATATGTGTCCTAGAAAGAGGGAGTGGGGATGAAGAGGAGGATCACGTCACACAGATCTAGAGGTTCACTAAACAGCAGAGAACACTGTGGAGAGTGGACAGCCACAAGACTACACAAACATAGACCACTAGTTAGAGGCTGCAAGGTTCATGATGAGCTTCATGTTTGATTTTGTTGAAGGTGTGCTCAGTCTTTGAAAGCCTGAAAAGTACAGGAGCAAGGGGTGACAAACGGTTTAATGATTGTAGGATGGTACGCCGTATCACATGTTCTCAGTCCTTGGCCTGACCCGACTCCTGACCGTAACAACCATGTAACAACATGATTGTAAACAAATTCTTTTACTGTTCCAGTCTAAATCCTGCAGTCTGCATCCAAGCAAAACAGTTGCTGCAATAAAATTATGTCTTGCTGAATGTTTTATGGGTAGCCACAGTAACACTGTTTCCTTCCTCTTGCCCACAGCAAGCTCTCCTGGTACCATAGTCCCCTGAAGGACAAGGCTAAATGTGGCACAATTTGGCAACAGGCTGTGATCAAAATCAGATCTGAACACCAGTATACAGCAGTAGTGACCCACTTTCACTCTTTATTTCCTCCTCTCGTCTGTGGTTCTCGAAAATCACTTGCCTCTAGCATTGTCACTTCTTTAACTCCCAGCCTAGAAGATCTGCTGTGCCAGAGCACCCCATGACTCAGAGAGATCCAAAAAGCCTGAGCTTAGCAGCATGCCTACTGAACTGAGACAAATAAGATGAGCAGGTCAGTCTGACGAGCTAATCAGAACTCTCCTCTAGGAAAGATTATGCTTCCAGGACATACTCCACATATTGCAGAAAGCATGTGGAATAGAGCCAAGGCAGAGATACCAACTCCAGCATAACCCACGTTCCCTCAGTCTTGCACATCCTCAAGGACAGTTTGTCTTTTGACCTAACTCTCAGAACCTTTATAAGTAGAAAATCTCTTCCCTTCCATTCCTTCTCAGTGGGAGAATGCTTCTTATCCCGTCACTTTCTCTGGTCCCAACACTGGGGATTCTGCAGCTACTGAAAAAATGCTGCCAAGTGCCCAAGACAGAGGAGGTACAAGACAGACCCTCTGATATTCCTCACATCTCCATGTGAGTACTCAAGACCTATATTTGTGACCCTAGTGAATCTTGGAAGGTTACTTTGCTATGATGATAGGACTGAAGTTACTACTTCACTTCTCTGTCTCAGGCAGGAAGAGCACATGCTGTGACAGAAGAGCTGTAGACGGTACCTATTGAGTCTACACAGCTTCACGAGTGTCACTTCAATTTCAGTTCCAGTAACACTGCTGAGGCAAACATCCTCAAGTCCGAAACTCATCATCCCTCTAATTTATTTTTTTTCTTAGACCACCCTACAGCACATTTCTCAGTCTTGAGAGCACAACAGATCTCTGTTGAAGGAGCAAATAAACTGTTGAGTTACATTCCCGTATTTTCTAATCTGAACTCCTCTTACTTAGACAGCCATACCAACACTTACTGTTTATCTTATCTTGTTCAAATATAAAAAATATAGCATATTGGCTAAATGGCACTCTGGGTCTGACCCACCATTCAGACCCAGCAGCACTCATATCCATTCCGTGCACCGTTTGGCCTTCTGTGGCTTTGGGAGAACACAGATAACTGATGAACAGCAGCCCCCCGCTGCCATAGTGCATACTGACCCACGTATGTGTGGCTAACACATTTGTGAACCCTTTTGGAAAACAAAATCACACAGCCCTCTTAAGAAGAGCTATTAAATGAGGTGGCAAGGGTTTTTTTTTTGCTTTGCTTCCCTTATGTTTGGCTTAGGAGAATTAGTGCTAAGTCTCCATTTCAGAATTTCAAAGATTGCTATCTTGCTTTGGGTCACAAATTAAACAGTGTTTTTAGTTCCATTCTTCCTTATTATTTTTGCATTGGACAGGCATAGTAAGACTTTGCAGATTGACACACACATGCTAAGAAAAATAATGCTGTTGTTATCTGCAATATGTCTTTTCAATAAGACTCACCTACCACTGCTCTTTAGTTGTTGTAGCACCAAATTCATATGCAGGTCTAACACTAAAAATAAATAAGCAGTGACTTGTGTGTGCATGTGGTGTGTTTAGTACAGCAGATACTGGGGCAGATCGTCAGCTGGTGTAAATCAGCCTAGGTCCATTGACTTTAATGGAAACTTGCCAACTTACCCCAGCTGAGAATCTGATTATTGTTTTGCAAGTTCTTGCATTAAAGATAAGCATTCACATTCTGCTTTGTTACACTGGTGTAAGCGGGAGTAACTTCACTCAGGTCTCTGGAGCCTTGCTAGATGTACCTTACCTGGAAAGCAGAATTCAGTTAGAAATCTTAATGACAGTTAAATCAGTTTTTACCTCTACTACATTTCATCTCTTCTGTTTTCCTTAAAAAAAAAAAAAAAAAAAAAAAAAAAAGACACCAAGAAGGGAAAAAAAAAAGAACTATCAAACTATCAGGATGTCATGGAAATTCTCAACTAAATCTTTTTTCTCCGACTCTCATTTCCAGGCTTTGTGCAAATAGTTTATTTGATTTGACACCTACTGCACAAAGGGTTGCCCCTTCTTTTCTATCAAGGCTGGTATCAAGAAAAGAGAGAGAAAAATCATGCAGCTGGTAATACAGAGAACCCAAAAATATACAAAGACGTACCAGAGGGAATAGTCATCAACATAAAGTGAACAAGCACCCAGACTATTGATTACATGCTGCTCACAGAACACTAGGCATTTCTGCCAACTTCTTTCCACTCTTACACTGAGCTGCAGACAGCATGTTGTACTTTGCATCATCAGTTTTGATGAATAATGCACTGATAAACACTGCAGCCAATATTCTGGAGGAGCTGAGAAGCCAGATGTCATCTGGACCTCCAATAGTTTTAACCCTGGGTCTCTGACAGACACTGAAATAAACACTAGACATGCACCGCAGAATGGGCAATGCCCAAATATGAGGTTAGGTACAATATTAAGCTGGCAGGCATATGAAAAATGAAGGGGCATTGCAAGCGTTTGATGAGCAACTTCCAGAGGTGCTGAGATAGTGAGAAAGCAGCACCCTGGAGTGAGCCGCTCACTGGAAACACCTGCCGGGCGCAGCATCCCTGTGCAAGTAAAGGCACGCAGGCAAAAGAAACACTGTTACCTGTGTCAGCTTGACCCCAGGAGTCGCTGCCCAGCTCCATTTTGGAGGGAGTGAGACAAGGGCTCAGCAGACGCAGCCCCATGGGGCAGCAGGATCCCCATCCAGAAGGGCGGATGCTCTTTTCCCATGGCTGTGGGCTGGATGTGTTAGGATGACAATCGGCCGGGCATCTTAGCGATACACCAGAGCCTTGCTGCTCATTGGCAGCAATGCATAGTGAGGTTTCTCAAGCCCTTAAAACTTGTTTGGTATTTATCTTACTTGTATTGTTACCAGTGAGGGCTGGCTTTTTTAAGCAACCTGTGGGGCCCCTAGGTCCCCCCATTGATAAGGTCAGTGCTCAGGGGACCTCAGGGCCTGTGAAGGTCTCATTTCAATGAGTCTCAGCAGCACCAGATACTCTTCAAAATCTCACATGGCTTAGCAATATCATCAGTGAGATTATGCAGCTTTGGAAGTAAACTATTCCACCCACCCATCTCAATAATCTAAGATCTCAGCATGCCACGTAAGAGTAAAACTTACTTTTTTACTAAATGAGGGGAAAGTCTCTGCTTTCCCTAGAATTACAGTGTAACGGGCTCATTGCTAACTCAAAATTCTGTTTAAGGGAGATCTGCTTATATAAAAAGCCAAATTAGGCTCTCAAAGGCTGAGCGTATGCCTAAGCAACGGAAGAGTAGTTTCTCTCTGCTGGCACTGCAACACTGCTAGGGTCAGGAAGCCCCCTCATGGTTTGCTCACCAGGAGAAGGGTTGTATTATTTGAAGCATCCTAAATGTTCTGCTTTATTTTACCTCCAGAATTTCCCAAGAAAAACTGCATGTAGAAAAGAACATATATGGCTTAAATATGGAGGGGAAATGTTTTCCCTCTATTTACTTTCTCCACTTTCATTTGCACCTGAGTAACCATTCTTGGAATAGTTGGCAAATGCTATAAGACGTGCCCTACTCCTACATTGAGGGGAAATCCAAAAATAGGTAACACGCTCCTTACAATGCTATTTCTTTTCCATTCAGCTTGTCAAATAACTGACAAATGTGAAGCATGAATAAGGACCTCTTAAAGGTATGAAACAATCCAAGAAGAAAACTGGCATGCACCTGGGAAGTGGTTAAAACAAAGTAGTAGATCAGGAAACGCTTACATAGATAAGGGGTAAGCTGTAAAAAGGCAGAGGCAGTGACTATAGTGGAATTTCAATTATACTGACATTGATGGGCATAGCAGTAGTGGAGTCATTAAGGATGGATGCATGTTTTTGAGTGCTGTACCAAACTGGTTTTTTTTGGTTTGAGGAGCAATCAACAAGACCACGGGCTATTTTGGACTTAGTCCAAGGAAATGAAACTAGGTGAAATGAATAATATAGAAGATAATAAACCCTTAGGGCTAGGTTATAATATCATCAAATTGGAAACACTTCTGAAAATATTTGTGAATGGTTATAAAAGTACAATTATTTTGAGGACAGAATGAGTTGAAGAAAGTTGATTGGAATCAACTGTTTGTGGACAATAATGGAAAAGCATGTAGTATTTAAGAAATGGGGAGACTGCTATTTCTATTCAGTTTATTAGAAACAAAGTCAAAATGATAGCAAAAACAAGCTAATGTGGCCTCAAAAAATGTAATAAAGGTATCAAAATGCTTTCCTTATTTAAAAGGCCAGGCATCCTTGAAAAATGGGAAGGTTTGGCAGTTTTAAAATGAATGAGAACAACATCGAGAGAATACCAACAATGAATAATATCCATTAAATATTTCAATCAAGACTGAAGCCAAGTTGCTCAAGTGTATGCATGCAATGTAAATGGTAAAAAAGAAGAAGAAAAAAGAAAGATGATAATGAAACACGGAACACTCATTCGTATCTATTTCCACAAATAAAAGGGCCAGTGCTCAGGCTTTCATTCAGAGCACAGCTCCTGTGGTGGCAGCAGACTGAGGGTGTGAGTGAGGGCTATTCAGGTAGTGCACCCTTAAGGAAACCGCCGGTAGCGGGAAATCAGGATAACAGCTTCCATGCGGAAGGCTCTGATCCCACTCTCACGGTGCTGCAGACCACGTAGAAGTGGCTGTGTAAGAGCTGGTGCAGGGTCTATCCTGGCAACAGGGTATTCTCGTGGTGACAGCCTGGAAGATTCACGAGGAAGAAGTACATCTTTATCCATACAAACTACTCCAAGGGCATGGTCAAGTGATCAGAGAGGTGGTTCGAGCACACGTATTTCATTTCTTAGAGATGCAGTTGGGTACTCTGCCTCTCCTGGGACAGCCACGGCTTCCAGCTGAGCGGGGCAGTAACCTCTCTCAGAAAGCTAACTCGGTCCTTCCCAGTTTACCTGTTTTCAGCTGCCATTTCTGAGCAAACTGTATCTTCTCCCAAATGCCATAGTTCATCACACCAGAGAGGTTCCCTTTCATTCTGCTCAGCTGGCGATGGGAGGGCCAGAGTCACCTGGCTAAATCTTAACCTGGGAAGGAACCAGAAGACATTGCCTAGTAAGAGTCTCAGCAGAGAGACGGACAGATGGCAGAAGCTTGTGAAAACAAGAGGCTGTGTGGTGGGTAAGGGGAATGTGCTGAGGGAGGTACTTTGCCTCTTCCTGAGGAGAAACAGGGTGTCCTTGGTGAGAGCGTGCTGCAGTCAGCAGAGAGCCTGGCCAGGCAGAGACGGGGCTGGCCATGCCTGGCTGAGCAGCACTTCGTGCCCCTGTAGGGATGTGTTGTTCAGCTGGCAGCATCTCCTGCTGCTGTACAGAGCCCGTGACAGGGACTGCTGCTTCTCCCAGGGAAGGAGGTGCCAGAGCTTTTCTCCTTCCTTCCCCACAGCCACGTATTTCTCAGCCCACATCACTGGCCAGGCACGCCATGAAGTTGAACCCCCACCTTCTCCAGTACCCAGAAAGGCTGGAATTACTTATTTCAATTCAGCCTTGCAAAGTGGAGAGATCAAGATGCCAGGGTGTGCTTTTTACACCCAAGACTTCAAGGTGCAGGCCTCAGGTCTAGCACTCAAGCTCCAAGACCACTCTTCTGATTTTCCAGTGTGCTTAAGCTGAGGAAAAAACGGTAACTTTTCCTGTGCTGCACTGATGACTCACAAACAGCCCCAGAATCTAGAAAAGGACCAGTTTAAGTGGTTGTATTCTTCAGCTACAAATTTTGTACTCCATTCTCACTGGGTACTTTCAGAACACAAGACCACTGTTAACAGAAAGAGGGCTTTTTGGGAGGCACCAGCTCTCACATATAAACCTCCTTGCAAAATGCTCAAATCAGGTGAATCCTGAAGACAGATGGCTTCTGGTTTTCATGGTCTGAAGGACCTCTCATGGCTGAATCACACAATAAACCTCATGTCCAGGTTTCCATGATGAAGGTCAAAGGCAAGAACAGACTGAGGAGGACCATGAATAGTTCCTGAACCACACTGCAATGGTTCAGTGTGAATTGGGAACAGCATTATAGTCAAGAGTTTTACACAGCAGTAAACATGACACAGGACAGAGAGGAATCAGACACAACCCACAGCCTGGTAGTAACTGGTTTTGGCTTCAAAGATAAAGATGAAAAGCAGCTGATTTTTTCCAGTTACATGTTGTGGAAACAGACCCAGCCCAAATTAAGCTTCCAAGTCCCCAAGCTGTAGATGGGGACCTTGCAGTTTTGGGTTGGGATGTGAAAGATGTCCAAATAAAAGCAAGATCAATCCTTTGCGTGCCACCCCTCACCCATCAGTGAGACTCCTTGGAGAGAGAGAGAATGGTCCTGAGTGAAACTGGAGTTTATTGCATGAATCCTCTCCCCTCAAACGCTTTGGCACCTATCAAGGACTGAACATCCCCCATCTCTCCCTGCAGCCTCCTCACCCTGTGGCTGCTGCACCACTGATTCACATGCCCCACCAGAGCTTGCAGGACCCCTACTAGCCTCTGCTGTAAGTTGGCCTGAGGAGATGGTTCACACTGTGCTCACAAAACCCACAAAGCTTAGTGGAAATTTCAGCCCTGTGATAATGATCCAAATTTCCATGAGCCCATAAAGAGCTCTAAAAAATTAGTGGTGAGAGTGCAAGATCATGCCTACCTGTGCAGAGAATTACTTGTCGTCTAGGCAGGGAAGCAGAGAGGAGGATGTAAAAGGAGCAGAAGCAAATGCAACAGCAAGGCTACATCTTTGTAGAAAATTCAGAACTACAGATGTGCAAACAACTGTTCCCAAAGAAAATGAACCCTTTGTTTAAAACTAAAGTCTAGAGAAAGCAAGTCTGAGGGTGATCCATAAAACCTTGGCAAGCTCAAATCAGGATGTCCTCCTTTTCTCAGAGCATCCATATAAAGTAAGGAACAAAGGCAGGATTGCACAAGTGTAGAAACCAGAGTGATTTTATTTTTTTTTTTACCGCACAGCCTGGCCACAGAGAAGAGCAAGACCCAGCCTTTGTGGCGGTAGAACCTGCCACATATTTGCCCTGGGTAATGAGCTCAGAGGAGGAGATTTGAAAGAAGACTTTGCATTGTTCGAGGAGGCTCTGGAGCAGAGGGAGGGTGGAATTCCATCTGTTCGCTTCCGCGCGGTTCAGTGAGCTGCTTCACTTTTAATGGTTCACTAGGCTGTGACACTTAGCAGAAATTACGGTAAATGTTTTTTAAAACCTTTACATTATCATTTAAGAAGCTGCATGACAAGATCACTGAAAAGCTAACCCTTTGATCTCTGCATCTTGTGAGGTTTTTTTGTCTGATAATGGAGACAACCTACCATGTGCCATTGAGGCTGGATAATGTGTTTGGTGTGCTTACTTCACTTTTCCCCCTGTCTTAATGGCACTCCGTATGGTGTTTTTTTCATGCCATTGCGAAAAAAGCAGATTGTTGCCCTTAAAATCTATAGTCACCTCAGCAGTTCCCGTACAGCTCTTCACATGTTAGGAGAGCTGACAAACAGCTCGCATGCCAGCTCAGGTAGGAAGTACCCTATGTTACCGATCAGGTGGAATTCCACTTTGCCTGCTTGAGTGACTCTGTGAACAATGTAAATCATTAAGTAAGTCTTTGCAACGGTGCAGAAAGGTGATGGGGGAAGGGATCTCTGTATCTGGTGCTTGTTCAATGTAATTTCACAGGAAGATTCTTTATTTTCAATAAACCTTTCAAGAAGACCAAGTGGTAGTCAAGAAGTTCAGTTTGACTTAAAGACAGGGATGGGAAGTCATTGTAAATTCCTGTGCACTTCTGTGTTTAATCAGCATTTAGGATGTTTTTTTCTCTCTACATTTTCTCCTTTCCATCAGAGTTTTCAGCACTTTCTTGCATAAATTGGTCTTTTCCATCTGGAGAAAAGTCTATGGAGTGTCTGGAAGACTTGGAGAAACTATTTGGATGTCTTCGCTGCTCTGTAGAAATTGGTCTTTTAAGTACCAAGAGAAAAATCTTTATCTTTTTGCAGAAAGGAAGGGAAACACACACAAATGAAGCCAGACTCCCCACAGATCCATGGCTCGCAAAGCTTTCTGCTGCCTTTACTCTAGCCAAAGGAAATGGTTTGTACCTTCTTTAGATAGACCACACTCCTCCATCAACTACACTGCAGAGGCAGCATGTCATAAAAACAGGAAGCCTGCAAAACAAATTAAGGCTGCAGATTCCATTAGAGATCATTCTTATCTTCTCTGATCTTCAAGAATTAAATACTAAAGGCTGTTTTGGTGTTAGGGGACAACTATGTACAGATTCAGAACTATTTTTTTCCTTTTATCTGTTGTGTCTGATCCAGGCCATGGGCATGAGTTCACAGCATGAGTTCAAGCCCTTCGCTATATGAAGAGAACCCATAGGAAATAGATATCTCAAATATATAGATTCTGAACTGGGATGGTATCCACAGCACTGGCTTCATGGTGCTCACATTTTGCCAAGAAGCATGGTCAGCACACTTTACAAATAGGATTTTAGCTGTCACAAAGGAAAAATCTGAAGTAAAATGTAGTTAAATAAACCCAGTGAGTTCTCGGTACAGCTCTGCTAACTGTGTTGGCCCTCTTGATGAAAAAAATGCCCATTTTCCTTCTACAAGGTGGAATCAACCAGAAGACCAAAAGGACAGTCAGACTATTTATAAGAAAGCTGACAACTACTTGCTGAGAAGAGACAGGGGTCATCAGAGAGGGAGAGGGAGAAGGAAGCAAGGACTACAGCTGAATTTCAGGTGGAAGAATAGGATACTTTGGACAAGCCAGTAGTAATCAAGGGGAAGGAGGTAGATGGGCTGGTTGGGATTCCAGCTATTGGAATCATATTGGCCCCTCTAGCTGCTGATTTGAGTAAGGCACTACTGACCTTGAGAATTTGCCTGACATCTAAACCACGACAAATAAATTAAACAAAAGCAAGGAGTTAAATGTTGGCACCACAAGTCAGTTTTGCATTGCCCCCTGCATCATCTCCATACTGCACTTTGCCCATGATCCCAGATCACAGCTTGGAGCATCCAGGCTGGGCAAGCCCTCACATCACACTGCTCATATGCCTCTGGCTGTTTCTGACTTCTCAAACAGGCAGAGACAGCGAGGCATTCCCCTCTGCCCCTCCCCCCCCAAACTCTGCTGAAATGTAAGTCCAAATATTTCTTCTCAAGCAGTGCCCAAGTCTTTTTTTCTTCCCCTCTTGGGGATTTGCAAAATCTCATTTGAACTCCAGTGTCCCTGTATCTGTGCAGTGGCCAGTGAATGCTTTATGTTACAGGGACATGCTACCTCTCAATCTAAACATGGAACCCTTCCGGCAGAAATATCCATATCTCATGAAGCTGGAAAAGCATGGCCATATAGAGCAAATAAATCTATCTGCATGTGGACTTTGACTGGTATCAAACTGGCTCATTTATTGCCACAACTCTTTGCTGGGAGATTTTTGTTCTGCTGTAGAGCTGCTAAATTCCCCTTGAGTACTATTAGTGTTGCTGCTTTTTATGTCTCTCTCCATGACACTACTCAATGCAAGTTATAATTAACTCAGAGGAAGTAGAAGGGGATGGACTCTGTCTGTTTAGGGGGAGATAGGTATGGAATGGGAAAAGATAACGACAAATAACCTTTGGGCTTTCTAGCATCCCCTGAGCACTTGGACCTTGGTTATTTTCAGACCTCGCCTTTCTACTGAGAGGCAGCCCAAAGCCTGTTGTCAGCCGCAAACTGCAGCGATCAGGGCTGATTTTCAGGGCTGAGGGAGGACTTGAATAATTTGACTTGTAAGACCTTTGTACTGGCCTTTTGCACAAGACTGGTTTTAAGCCTTGAAGAACTACAAAAGCCACCCCAGGCTGAGATCCTAGTATCAAAGGTGAAAGAGTGTCTGTTGTCCAGCAACACCGGACAATCCAGAGAACGATTTATTGCTTAACTATTAAAGATTTAAATGTCAAACGCAGGACCTATCCTGACTCCCCAAGACCCCCACATTTGTGTATGCACACACAAGTTGGAGGGCTAGTATGCAGCTGAGGCATGCAAAGACAGGCTGAGAATGGGTAGCAGAGCATTTCTGAAGGTGCGTGCACTTAAACAGTGTCCTGGCAAGGTTTCTTGCATTTTTTAAAGTACTGCATTGTGGAAGAAGACAAGGGTAGAAAAACTAGCAGACTAGTGATCACCTTGCATGTGCTTTGGACACAGAAATTATTCCCTCAGCAGCAAATAGTAAATGCTAATAGGATCTTGGTGACCAGCTCACAGAATCTTTGGAAGTCGACAAAAAAAAAATATACTGACTTTGACATCTCTCCTGCAGGTACATACAGATGTAAGTAATTTTATACGCTGAGTAAACCTACTGATTTCAGCAGGACCACTCTCATGTACACCTTACTCACCTGGGTCTCAGTACTGTATGCTCACAGCCCAAACAGTGCATACTTTTGAACTATTCAGAAAGTGAGTTTCTGAACCAAGAAAACATTTGAATAACTAGTGTGCAATTTTGATCTGCATTCTAATTTGAAAACTCATCATCAGTTACATGATAAACATAAATGGTGCATTTGGAGTTGTTACAGTCCATCATGTAAATCCGTATTTAAGCATTATGAAAAAGAGGATTTGTGACTCAGTAGATCATATTAGCTATAGAGCAGATATTCCTGTTGATCAAATCTATTTTCTTCCTGCCCAATGTGCATCAAGTCTATGTGATAAAAAATCCTTATGACATATTTACTGCTGTGTGAAATGATGTGGTCATTTTTAATTTCTTTGTATTTTTCCTATAATAATCCAAGCAGTTTGGCATTCTCTGAGGAGAACAGCAGTCTTACTCTAGGTGATCTCAGCTAGGTGACTATGAGTGATGAGCTCCCAGTTTAACAAAGGTTCCCACAAACACTTTCCCTCTCACTCTGTGATGCCTGCGATGTTCAATGGGCATGTCCTCCTTGCAAAAAGCCATGCCAACCCCAGATACTCTTTTCCCATCTAGCAAACATCAGGTCCATACTCTCCTTTCCCCTGTTTTGAGCCATTACCCCACTGATCCATCACACTTGCTCATCCCAATAACGTGGTAGCATTTAGAGCTGGTCTCCTTGCCCAGCAACTGTTTTGCAAAGCCGAATCAGTAGAAATGAGCTTGGTGGTATCCTGCCACCACTGCTCCCTGGGACACTTAGTTCTCCTGCCAACACTAACCGTACAGTGGTGGCTCTGACAACCGCCAGGTCTGCCCTGCCACAGCAATAGGTATTCAAGAGGCAGACTCGTTTTTCCTTCCATTCCTCAGGTTGATAGTGCCATGCAGACAGGTGAAGGCATCTCCCAAATGCCAGAAAGATCTCTACAGCTGATGCTGAAGGGCGAGGCAATAGCTCTTCTGTCTTGTACATGGTAGTACACACATTTTAAGTTCACTCCTCTTGCTGCTGCTGTCAATGCAGCATCAAACACGTGCATTCAGACAGGACTTTAAATGTAAAGTAGAGAGATCTGCCTTAGTGTTTGGCCATGAGCTGGAAAATTTCCTTCTTGTTTTCATCCCAGGTGCCATCAGAGGTTATATGCAATTACTGTGCCTTTATATTGCACAAAGTTTTTAGGGACTGTTAATGACCTAATGTTTTTAGAATACTCTTAACTGCCACCATTTTGTATACATTCTTCATGTATGCTTGGAGGGGAGATGGAGGCAGATTTTAGTCCCCTCAGCCTTCTGTAGCTATTCTATTATAGCTATTATAGAATATAGCTAATATCCTATTATATATTCTATTAATCTAGTAGCTGTTCTGTAGCTTCTCTCTATTCTTTCCATTCTTTCTAAGTTAGATCACTTTTTCAAGGCTTGTTTTGCCATCTGAGGGGAAACAAACTTCAGATCATCATATTTCTAGAAACCAGTATATTTAAGACAGCTGATGTTTTATTATTAAAACTGAGATTATCTTTACAAAGCCCCCAAGGTTGTTGCTGTTAGCCCAAGCTTGCAGAAGATCCCCACAAATCCTGTTTCTATCTCTGGCAAGGACAGCAAACAGTGGGGTCCCACCCCATGTGCTGCTGTGCTTTTTGACCGTCTCGGGTGAAATCTACCATAGTCTAAAACTGGGAAATGAGTCAGAGGGAACTGAAGAAACAGGGAGACGGTAAGACAAATTAAATGGGAAAATAAGGGCAATGATCTGCCTAGCAGATATTCAGTATTCCTACAGTCTTGTTACTTTTGTTTAAATGTTTGAATCAATGCTCCTAGTTTAATAAACAAAACAGATGCAAAATCTGCAGCTAAGTGTTAGGAGTGAATGTCAAGGCACAGCGAGCAATCTGCATGTCCCCTGAGACTGTGTTTTTTGGTCCAGGGTGAGAAACCTGTTGTTAGAATTGTTCCCAGATTATATCCCACTGGCCCTGATTACCTTGATGTTGGAGAAATGTCTCGAGGGACGTAAATTGCCTAGAATCATTTGCAACAGCTGCCAGCAACTGCAATTCTATGTTATTACAAAAGCAATCTCCCTTCCTGGGAATTTGATTTGCAAAAATAGAAGAATTAATAGAAATAGAAAGAAAGGTTCTAAAATAAGATAAGTTTCCAAAAACCAGGCACCCTTTTTGACACAAGTATTCCTTATGTTCTCAAATGGGAGTAATTACAGAACTGACTGTCACAAGATGGTACCCTGCTTATGAAAAATAAATCTCTCCCCTGAATTTAGGCAGGCTCAAGTCAATATTTCTTGCAGAAGAAATCTCTCCTTTAAGCTCAGTATATTTTCTGGAACAATGGATATTGAATTGTGTCTGTTAATATAATCACTTGACATCTACCGTTTTGTATATTTCGTGTTCCAGTGAAACCTTCTCTGTATTGCTAATGAAATAATTTTTTTATGTTCTCAATAATCATTATTCTCTTTAATGAAAAGTTAGGGCAGATCTTTCAGTCCTTACATGTGGGAATAATTTCTATTCTCACATTACTTTCTTGAGTAACTTAAGCTGACTTGAGTGAATTAAAGTTTTGTAGGGATGGCTTGTTCATAACTTAAGTGCTAATTGACATCTATTTCAGAACATGACATTCTGGAATAAACCCTACTTTAGGACATTAATGCAATTATGGTTTTTATAACAATTAGTATAATTATGTTTTGGGTAATAACTAATAAGTCATTGCAGTGGAATGTAAGGTAATGTCTCCTGCCAGCTGCCTTCAAAAATCCGCTGCCAGAGACAGTGAGAAAGATCTGTCCTGAGTCACATGGAGCATCTCCCACAAACATGATGAAATAGAAGAACAGGAGACATAATACTTCTGCCTTTTAATTTTGAGGCATGACTAATACTAGTGCTTGGGAATTTTGGAGTTCTAGTGTCACAGACAAAACAAATTGTTTCATTTCAATGCCTTTGCATCAGAAAATGAGTCAGGTCCAGTCTAATAAGTGATTAATAGCTAAAGTGAGCCGCTGGTGCTTTATTTCCAATCCCCTGCTCTGCCTCCTCTTTAACACTCAGGTAACTGTCAGAAAGGGACCCAGCTATTACAGATGACAAGGGGTAAATGCCTTCATGTTGTCCTCCAGAGGTTAAGGTTTACCAACCTCAGTTGGAAGCCACAATCTCCAATAACCATTAATCCACTAAACTCCAGTACGAGTGAACATATTTATGGCTGCAGTCACTAAAGGGTGAAATAAAGATTAGTTTTTAGTTAGGAACGCAAAGCTTTTTAGATCAATACAGACCCACTGCTGAAATCAATCTAAAGTTTGGAATTTTTAAGTAAAGATTTACTGGGCTTCCTTATACAGTTAATTTTCCAAAGGGGGAATAGTCTCAGCAATGTTACATAGTAATCAAATTGAGTAAACACTAGTCAGTTCGTAAACTGACCTCAGTTATGCGCGTAGCAAATGAGTGTACAGCAATAAAAACACCCATAATGTGGATAGTAAATTTGCCAATAAACAGGTAAAGCCAAAATGCACATATAGACTAACATGATAAAATATTAGTAGCTACATTTGCCTATTTGAAAACATAAATAATCAATAGACATTAATAATGAAGTTGTTCGTGCGTTTCTTTATTACTGTGCATATTAAGTGTTTCAATTATTTCTACTTAGTTTGATAGATAAATGTATATGCACATTTTATGCCTTGAAAAGAATATAGGATTACTCTTCAAAACAAAAGCTACTGTTTAGATGAAAGAACAAGTGGACTGGAAATACACAGCTTGTTATACCCCTCTGCTGTTCATGTTTGATGCATGTATACAATTTATTATGCAATTTCTTGAGATTTGACAAAGTAATTGTCTGGCAAACCATAGCTTTAATGATGGTTTTTCTGCTTCATACAAAAGGTCTGAAGGTAGTGTAAGAAAATGACTTAATAGATCAGTGTCTATAAATGCTGTTAATGCGTATTATATATATGTATGCAATGGTAACCCAAGTTATTTTCTGAGTTACCGCACAATATGTTGTGAGATTCCATGTGGTAAATTCGTTTTTTTGTCATCAGAGCTACTGCATGAAATCTTATACATTGAGCTGTAACTTCCAAAATAACTTGGGTCATTGCCCTAGCTTTAGTCTTGGTATCTGTTACTGGGAGTTCTTGACGGTGGACCAAGGGCTGTGAAGAAGCCTAGATGTTATAATAGCACCATGGTAGCTTAAAAAAGCCAGAATTTCCATTGTTAATCCCATTTTAAAGGGCTTGTCGCTTAGCACTTAAAATCCATTCAGGTCTGAAACCAAAGTCAGGGTGCAATATATAAATTTCCTTTTAATCATATTCATTTTAAATCATTGTGGCTATTCTTGAGATAAGGAGAACAGAAATCCTAAAATTTTATTATTTTGAACACTTTTGCAGTCTTTTGTAACTAAAATATGTCTAATTTTAAAAAATGAAATTTCTCAGCAGAGGGATGTTCTTCATTTTACCTGTCTCTCTGTTTTATCATCGGTAAAGACTATTGGCTAGATTCATAGCTTGTGTGAGCAAGCACTGGGTCCACTAGAACTGTCCCTTTACGTTAGCAATGAGCCTTTGTCTGCTGATGAGCTGTACTCAAATGGAGTTGAAATGGAAACCTTTTCCATTTTTCTCTAGCGTCGATTCTCAGCCCATGGATATTTGGGATGTTTATTTATAACTTGGTTTAAATTAATATGAGGCATTGGGCATAAAGGAAGATGCTATCTTGTGAGCAATAAGTGCCTGAAAATCACCCAGGCAATTTGAGCTAAAGAAAAAAAAAAAAAGAGATAAAGTTCTGTGACTGGGCTCCGACATCAAGTATCGCTTTATTCTATTTCATCTCCATTTTTTAGAATCAATTGTATCTATCCTCATACCTGCTTTTTTCCTGCCATATACAGCTCATGGATGAGGTTGTTGATAGCAGGGGGGACTAAAGTCTCCTTTTAATCCTCTGGTACAACAGAAATAGAGCTACTATTGATTTTCTCACACTCCTCATTTGGCACCATGCAAATATTTGAAAAGGTGAGAGGGGAACAATTTCCAGCTGTAAATGGTTGGCATATCCTTCACACCAAAGCAGACCACAGATAATTTTCTTGTATTCCAAGGCAATGTCACTCAGAGCCAAATACAAGGACGTTTTTATTATGTGAACAAGATGCTGGCCTGACACAGCTGGCTGGTGACACATAGAGCCCTGCCAGCCATTTAGTGATGACTTCTTTTTGGTTTCTACCGCCTGGGCCCAATTTTAACCAGGAAGCTGGACACAACTGTCCACTTCGCTGAAAGGCAGAGAAACATTTCAGCAAAGGAAAAGGATTATTCTCCTGTTCCCATTTTCTCCACACTCAGGGTATCTGCTACTAAAGTTATATCTTCTCTGACAAAAAAAAAAAAAGTCCTTGTTTATCTGGGTACTTAGCTGGGTTAAGTCAGAGCCACAAGTGGGTTTCACCAAAATCACCCTCACCAACTAGTGAGGGTCAACACCAGTTAGGGGAATAAGGCTTGACCTTCACTGGCTACATAAAGTTAAAGATTACCTGGCTTTAATCTCATGAAGCTCTGTCTCAGTGTTTTGTGTCTGGGTTTTTTTTCCCTCAGCAAACTAGCTAACTTGACTTAGCAGGTTCTGACTTTTAAAATACACTATGGAATAAGGGGTGAAGCAGCGTATTGACTATTTCACAATGGTGAATAGGTCTGGTTACTGAGCGAGCAATGATACGTGATCTCCACAGAGAGATCACCTTTTCCCCCTCTGCAGCAGAACAAGACTACTATTTAAGAACAGCCCTAGTATTTATGCAGTCAGGTCAGTTGGTGCTCTGTGTTATCTTAGAAAGATGGAGTAAAGCAAGGGGAGACCATAAACCTTAACTCGCATTTCCTTTGTCTTTTTATACTCATGTTTAACTTATGCCCCCAAAATTATGTTAATGAATAAGTATCCTGATAGTCAAAGTTAACACCACATTTTACTTTAAATTATTATTTCCTCACAAGGGAGTCGACATCCAATGAGTCCTCTCTGCTACATCCAAAGGGAGGAGACCATCTTGGGCGGTTGAAATGGAGCACTATGGGAGAGATTTCTGTCCCCACAACACTTAGATGTGATGGAGAACAAAAGTCTTTGTCAGCAGACTTTGCTTGAAAGGGAATTAAAAAATTTCTCGCAACTCTTCTCTCCCTTAAAAACTGTTAGTGCTCCCTTGGGGCTTGTGAGAGCCACGTTAAACCTATGGATTATGTATTACTTCAGTACAAAAATGTACTCAAAATCTAGCCATTGCAATTCAGCTAGTTCTTGACGTTCTGAAGCCTGCCCTTTCCCCTGTGTGTCTCAAAATGCTGCCTCAAGAAACCAAGCAACTGGGATGGAGCACTCTCCCACTTAGGGATGGCTCCTTAGAAAGTTTGACCATGACTTTAGAGCAATTGTTGTGCCATTTGCCACCAACATATCCTCCTCCTAGTTCTGCAATGAGTCTTGTGTGCACCAGGCTGGGAAAATTCAGCCAAACTGAACGGCGAATGCAGACACATGTCCCATGTCAGGTAAGCATTCCCTTTCAAGACAGCACTTAAGAATATGCTTTAAGAAATGCTTAAATGCTTTCCTGAACAAAAATGGACTTAAGCACAAGAGAGTATCCTTTAATTGGGAGTACAGTGCAGACACAATCACTAAAGCTCGTATTATGTGCCTGAAAATCGAGTCCCAGAGCATAAGCTTTTCCAAGTGATGGTTAGAGGGTTCCTGGTTGTTGCATGGTTCTGTACAGAAGGATTTGCTTAATCCACCTTGCTTTTAGATTGCAATTTCCCCAAGCTTAGCTGCTTCTTTTAACAGTTTTGAGTTCTGCCCCCGCCCCCCCCCCCAGTTATTTTAATAACTCTTTCAGATGCAATACCTTATATTTTGATTTTTCAAAAGCTACTGGTTTTCTACAAACTTTATTCTTTATTCAAGTCATCTTGATTGCATAGCACTGCATTGAATGTTGTTTTTTTTATTTTTTATGTAGTTTACCCCATTGCCTTTTTGGGGACTGTGAGAAAAGGAAGAACAGTTTGTCTTTTGATGCTTTTAGGATCACTTATTTAGGGTCCTGTTCAGCAGCTCCCTGTCCACTCCCACCAGAGCTTTGGGTAAGCAGGGCAAAAGTCTGAATACTTAATGCGTTATATTATGACTGTTACTGAAAAAAATCTGTTCTATATACATTCAGGCATAGAAACAATACTTCACGATATGTCTGTGTGTATAATTAAAACCAGTCAGCATTCCTGGAGGAATCTCAAAGCACTAGGCAAGCACGGATTAACCAGGACACAACCCAGGCCGATCAGAATGCCTGGACATCTCTGGGGGCAGTTGTGCCAGTCTCTAGAGGCACACGGCTGCAGCAGCCATTGGCATAGCAAGCGTAATATAAACATTCAAAAATACCCAGCTGGGGATGGAGCTGGGGCAGATGTGCTCAGCAGGGCCAACGGACCACAAGCCAGGAGAGCTTTGGACTGCACTAATGAAAACTCTTTTTAGCATTTTTTAACCGAAGCACAGAGATATTAAAGGATGTACCTGGGTCAAGGTTGTTACATCTATATTATTAGACCCAAGATAACTTTTGATTTCAGATCTCTTTCCCTCCCAGCTCCTTGCAAAGCCTCACATCTCCTCAGTTTCCAGGGAAAAGGCCCCCTCAGGTAACAACAAGGCACCTGCAGGCTTTGGATGGTTCCCAGGCCCTAATCCCAAAGTGTGCTAGCCGGCGTAGGTACAATCACTGTGTGCCAGAGGTGGGAATCCTGACATCCAGACTTGTGGGCCTTGGCCCTAACAACCACCACCACAACCTCCTGAAATCTTCCACTCCTGTCCTACTCCTGGACTGACAATGGCAATGGATGAAGTGAACAGTTCACCTGTACTCCAGCAACAGTGCGGCTCTGCTTCCAGGTCTACCTTCAGAAGTGCGAGCTTACAGACTTACACGTCAGAAACTTCAAGGTGGGTTATACAACAATGTTCAGGACGAGGAACAACATTGCTGGTAACAGCTGACACAGCTGCTGGTCATCTATTTGTATAGTACTGGTACTACAAAAAGGACCTATGTGCTCAGATCTTTCCAAACAACTAGTATGGCATGTTGCCCAACAAAAATGATCCAAGTTTACCCATAGTCTTTACCTCCCTGGAAGGCCCCCCACGAGGACTTCCCTCTCCTGTGGTGAGAGATCCCATCCATGTACATGAGTGCTGTCATCTCTGTTCTACTATCTGAAATGCAGCAGTGACAGAAACGCAGACTGTTGAGAGAGTTCAGCAGGCCAGACAATGTGCACAAAGGCAATGTCTGTGCCCCAAACAGGGGAGCCAGCTGAAGCTCTGTTTCTGACAGCAGATTCAATGACAAAGGGGCAGGTGTTCAGAATTTACACTTACTTTTGTTCTTAATAATTAAGATATGGTGCATGTAACTTGATTTCTGAGCTGTGCCAGGATACCAGTGTATATTGCAACAACAAGATCTGCAAAAAATCTGCAAAACATCAGTTGTGCAGAGATATGTTTCATATTACAAGCATAGATAACAAAGGAGTTCTAGATTTCTCTTTTTGATATAATCATTGTTATGGAAAAGTATTTACCTTGCTTATTTACTGAGGTTGTTCCCTGAGATTTTAATGACAATGCCTTATACTATCTTGACGAAGGTCTCCTCTGCATGAGGACCTC
>NC_137582.1:52438219-52537433 GCF_963210335.1 Falco punctatus
AGGCAGGTGTGTCGCAGGCCGCTCGCCATGTCCAGATCCGGGGACAGGACCTCCACCTTCGACCCCAGCCACAGCGACAACCTGCTGCACGGCCTCAACCTGCTGTGGAGGAAGCAGCTCTTCTGCGACGTGACCCTGACAGCCCAGGGCCAGCAGTTCCACTGCCACAAGGCCGTGCTGGCCTCCTGCTCCCAGTACTTCCGATCCCTCTTCTCCAGCGGTGGCGGGAGCGGCGGGCACCCCCACGCCCTAGGGCTGGGGCCCGGCGCCCAGGACGGGCTGGGGGGCCCGCCGAAGGAGCCGCCGCCGCCGCAGCCGCAGGAGGAGCCTGGCACCCCGTCCTCCTCCCCGGAGGACAAGCTGCTGGCCAGCCCGCGGGCCATCAACAACCTGGTGCTGCAGGGCTGCTCGTCCATCGGGCTGCGGCTGGTGCTGGAGTACCTGTACACGGCCAACGTGACCCTGTCGCTGGACACAGTGGAGGAGGTGCTGTCGGTCAGCAAGATCCTGCACATCCCGCAGGTCACCAAGCTGTGCGTGCAGTTCCTCAACGACCAGATCTCGGTGCAGAACTACAAGCAGGTGTGCAAGATCGCCGCCCTGCACGGCCTGGAGGAGACCAAGAAGCTGGCCAACAAGTACCTGGTGGAGGACGTGCTGCTGCTCAACTTCGAGGAGATGCGCGCCCTACTCGACTCGCTGCCCCCCCCCCGTCGAGTCGGAGCTGGCGCTCTTCCAGATGTCCGTACTGTGGCTGGAGCACGACCGGGAGACCCGCATGCAGTACGCCCCGGACCTGATGAAGCGCCTCCGCTTCGCCCTCATCCCGGCGCCGGAGCTGGTGGAGCGGGTCCAGTCGGTGGATTTCATGCGCACCGACCCCGTCTGCCAGAAGCTGCTGCTGGACGCCATGAACTACCACCTGATGCCCTTCAGGCAGCACTGCCGGCAGAGCCTGGCCAGCAGGTGAGGGGGGCGCCGGGGGGCGGGGGGGCTTCCCTCACAGACGCCCCCTCGGCGGCGGCCGCTGCCCGCGGGAGGTCGAGCGGGGGGGGAGACCCCGCTGGGCGCGGAGCCGAGGCGGCGACGGGCAGGGATACCGCGGGGGCCGGGCCGGGCGCCCTCCGGCCGGGCAGGGGGCGGCGCGGCGGCTGCGGCCGCGGCCGGGCCGGACGACGGGAGCCCGCCCGCGGCGGCGGCTGGAGGGCGGCGGCGGGGCCGAGCTGCCCGCCCCCAGCACCACCAAACTTTTCGTCCCCTCCCCTTGGCCCGGCGGGGCCGCTGCGGCCGGGGGCAGGGGAGGGCGGGGGGCGCCCGGCCGGCCGCCCAGCGGCGCGGGGGGAGGAAGTCCCGCGGCGAGTCGGCGCGGGCAGGGCCGGCCCCGCGGCGCCAGGCGTCGGGGGCCGGACCCTGGCAGGGCAGCGGCGGGGGCGGAGGCCGCGGCCGAGGGCGGGAGGCCTCCTCGGGGGCCGGCGGGGCGGGTGGGTGCCTGGGCTGGCCGCCCGGGGAGGCCGTGTCCGCCCCGCTGCCGGGCTCCCGCCGGTGCTGGCGCCGGCCGCGGGTGCCCCCGCCATCGCGCCGGGTCCGTGGGGGCGACGCGTGGATGTGCGGCTCCGCCGCCCGAGTGGAGCCCGCGCGTCGGAACCTGTTGTGATTATTTACTACAGGCCGTATTTATTTATTTTTTCCCCCGCGATGTTACTCCTTAACAAGGTGTTGCATCTTCGGGGCGTTTTAAGCTGTAACACTCGAGTCCTAAATCGAATCGATTATTTTCGTAAATAACTGCGTTACCCACATACACCCCGGTATTGCTGGTGTTGGAGTGGTGTCCGCATTGTCCATGGAAACTTGGGACTTCATAGTCCTTACATCTATGATCTGCCAGTTATTTTTATTTAATGAGATAATGAATCATGATGTCAAAGATTGACAATACGAGTTTGGTGTTAGGAACCGAAAGCATGCTATGTAATTTAATGAGCAGTAAATATACCCAAAATGAAGGGGATGTTTATTTTTCTCCATTTAAAACATGTTTATACTTAATTTCATTTAAAAATGGGAAGATCATCTTCCAGTGGTGTTATTGTACAGTGGCACAGTAGCGCAGAAATCAAAGCACACTTTGTATTTATTCAGCTTCTTAGAACTAATACATGGATATTATTAATTACTTGAATGGCAGCAAGAAAAACTGGTACATTATTAAATATTTTAGATAATATGCTCTGTTAACATTAATGCAGAGGATTCTTTATATCTTCATGTAATGGGTACCCTAATGATTTAACTTCGGGAATGCTGTGCCTTCTTTTATTATCTCTGGTTAGCTCGCTCTGTTAGTGTTTTGTTGTGCTTATCACCTTGTTGTCTGATTCTAACTCCAAAATCCTACAGCAAAAAACACATACCAGCATTTTGCAGTGTGAAGTATTTTTGAGATGCCTCTGTTGTAGCTGGTGCGGACCCCTCACATTTCAATATTCAAAACTGTTGACTTTCAAAAATGCAAAACCCACCTCCTTCTCAGTCGAGATTCTGCACGCTGCTAGGGGTATGCTAGGGCTCATGTCCTTGTGGATTGCTGAGATACCAGCCGGTTTGGTTCAGTGAAGATACCTTCCAGCTTCAGTGGTCCATGTCATTTGAAGGATATGTAGTGGTGTTCTGACCACTGAATGCTTACAAGTGTCATGGATGCTGCAAGAATCTGATACTCCTGGTGCTGGGAGCTGGCTTTCCCTGTAAGCGGGAGCATACACAAAAGGATCACACTTTAACTAGACCTAGATTAGATTCTAAGTTGCGATTACTTGAAGACTTACAGGGGACTCCAAATGCCACAAACACCACATTTTTTATTTGTAGTAGGTCCACATGTCTGTGTGGAGTGGTATTTTGGACGCCCTTAACCACAGTGGGTGAAAACGTACCATCACCTCAACTTTAAAATGTGTTTAATGACAGCACTGTAACTGGCTTCCTTTGATTGGGTTCTTTGGTGGTGGTGAAATGGAGCAAAACCATTTAGTTTTCTCTTATTTGTAAGCAGGTATTAGAACTTACTCAAAGTGTTAAAATGCTGAAGATGTTGAAATGCTCTGGGATACAGAATGCAATTGGTATATTTTCATTTTGGGTCTTGGATAATATTCCTGGCAATTCATAAAGGTCACAAAGGCACACCTTTGAATCTTAATCACTTCTAAGATTTCGTCAGGCTGCCTAAGTGTACAAATGCCTTCTTAAGCATGAATGAAGAAACAAAAGAAACATACCCAAGACTATAGAGATTTCCAGACTTGGCCTCCCTGTTAGTCGTAATTTCTGTAAAATTGCAATTTTAACAGGTTGACATTCATTCAGTAAAATTTTATTCTAAGGAAGAAAATCTGCAAAGGTTTCCTTAAGTTACTAATTTGCAGAAGGAAATCTTGAAAGTCATAGTAAAATATGTGTGCAAATACATAAAAATTATTACACAGAAAAGGACTTTAAAAATTGATTACCATTTCTGTGAGCAATGGTGACCTTGGTAACTTGGAATTTAAAATTTAATGAAAGGTCATTCACAAAAGATTTGTATGTCCTTAGGAAGAGATTAACTGTTCCTCTTGTGCAGTACAGTATGGGTAAGTGGGAAATACAGGCAGCACAGTGGCATAGCCAGCTGCTTACTGTGTATTGAAATTAGAATTGTACTCAGAACTTTCCAATAAGTTTTATGCATTTAAAAAAAAAAGATTGTTTTTTTGTAACACGCTGCTTTTTTAAAAAAGAGTGTACACATACGTATGTACATGTCCATATGTGCAGTGCCACTTTGCACTACTTTGTAATTGGGACTACTTACATTACTTAAAGAAAATGAGTATAATGGGAAGTTTGAAATGTGGTGGTTCTCCTCTGAAATGTAACTAAAGGTAGCTCTGGTTGTTTCTTTAAGCTTGTTCTTTATGTGGTACATCACATGTACTCACTTTTCTGGCAAACACAAGGTTTTGCTGTTGTTAGGGCTGGAGGAAAACGATTTGGGATCATAAGAGCCAGACTGTGTGCTGTGAGCAGAGTTATTTATGAAGTTTGTGGTACAAACGGAGATCCTGCAGCGCAAGTGGTGCTGGGGCTAGTAGGGACCCCACTTGCCTTTTGTGCTGCAGTGAGAAATGCTGTTTACCTTCAGGGAGAGCAGGGTTTTGTTTGTGGTTGTTTTTTTTTTTTCTTTTGTGAAATATCCTGAGAGAAGGTAACACTTGAACGCCCTCATGCAATTTTGTGAAATTATTTTTCAAAGTACAGCAACTAAACGATCATTGTTTAAGAAGTTGAGAAATGACGTTCCTGACTTGTGAACCTTGCTGTACACTGTGAGGTTTAGGACTTTACCACAGGGGGTGGGTGTTTTGGCTCTGATCGGGCATTTGATCAGGTGCTCAGCTCTAAGCAAAGTTAGTAATTCCGTTGACGCTGTGAATCTCACCTATAGCAGGGCCTCAGCACGCAAGCCGCTATTGAAGCCTCTTGAGGCACAGCCAGTTTTGGCATCAGTAGGAAAAATCCCAGTTGATTTCAGGACGGAGAGGGTTGGGCTCACTATGGTGACCCTGACCATTAGGCTTAAATGATGTTTGTGTGTCTCTGAGAGACACAGGTAACTGTGCTGTGTCATGTTTTCTGTAGTTCCTGAAAGAAAATACATTTAGCTAGAGGAATGTTCATCTTTGCGTTATTTATTTGACTCTTGGGACTTCGCTGGAGTATTGCGTTGATTAAAATGTCTCTGTGCTTTATTGTGTAATATATTTTATATAATACAGTATGTGTTTTCAAATTTTAAAAACTTCTGGGTTAGAGCATTACCATGTTGCTGGAAAGGATTTCACTTTTAAAGATGAGTGAGCTAGTGAGAATTATTATTGCTTCCATGTTTACTTGCCACAATGAAAATGGTTAAAAACACATCACTGCTATGAAATGCCGAGCTTTTAACTTCAATTTTGCTTGTGCTAATGCACAGTATAGCTGTAGACAGGGGATGGAGCATTGTAGAAAAAATATTTAAATTAAGGGGCTTATTATTAAATGTTTTACCTAAATATTGTTGCCTTTTTATAGAACATTGCCATGATTTTATGGTTTTACTCGCCTGTAACTATTTACAATGACTTCAGTTCCAGACAGACATGGAAAGCAGGCTGGGTGGGAAGAGGCAGCCCCTTAACCACCTGGGAGTTGCTCCTCTACTGCGGGACACATGCAGCTCCTCTCGACATCAATGGGCATTTGGGCTGGTCAGCTCCTTCCAGGATTTGCAGGCAGAGCAGCAGTTAGATGTCTGTGCAGCTGCATCAGGTACCTGAAGGCAGATGGGAGTGAGGAAAGTAAGGCTAGGAGGGAGGGGGAAATGCAGAAAAATAAAGGAATTGAGGTGCCCCAGGGGAGAAACAGGACCTAAGTAGCAGAAGCAAGAAAGTACAAATGAGGGAAAGGGGAGAAGAAAACAGTTTGAAAGAGAGAGGAGTGAAAAAAATAGGATACCAGACAGGAAAGGAGGTGAGGGGAAAAAAAAAAAAAAAAAGACCCTGACAGATAAAAAAAGGAGAGGGAGTGAAACAAAAGAAAAATCCTTAATTCTTGGCAGAAACAGGGAAACAGCATCTGTTGTCAATACAGCTGAATATTTAAGTTTCTAGAAAAGCTATTTCAGATGTGGGGGAGGAAAAATGGATGGGGATCAACCAACTGACCTGAGATGGGAAAAGCTGTAGGCAGGAAATACAGAATTACAGAGTAGAAGAGAAAGGAGGAAAATAAAAAAGACAAAGAGGTAAGACAGCTAAGCTTGACCATGCTGTTTTCTGGGTTCAGTGAAGTCCCAGCGTGTACAGACCCAGGTGTTTTTCTGTACTTTTTTTTCCCTGGAATACTAGACCTTGGGGAGATTAGAAGTGCAAATTCTGGTCCTTCTGCACCTAATGTAGGTTTTTGGTTTTAATTTCAGCAGAGAGAGGTTGTCATCCAGGCTGCTTGGCATTGGGTAATATTAGTGAAAGTGTCAGCAAATTAAACAGTGAGAAATTATGAAGAATATATGACCAGTTTTCATTCAGTAGGGAGGTGGTAACTGTTGATGAAGAAGGAAAATATGAAGTGCTGAACAGAGTGAGATGCTAACATCTATGTGGAAGGCATGTCTACCCCAGTCTGTTTTACTTCTATGGAGGAAATTAAAAATTTGAAGAAACTGGTTACATTCCTTGGCAATTAAATTATTTCCTTCTTGAATACACTGTTTGTCTACAAATCTCACAGACTGTAGTTCAATTTGACTTCTTTTTCTACTGAGATTTTTGTAGGATCTCAGTAGGGCATGTTTGTGGTTGTAAAAAAAAATGTGTGTTTTTTCACTGAAATACATTGTTGTGTGTTCTGGTAATGGCCAACTGCCTGTACCTTTGTGATCCTGACACCAATACCTGGATTTTTAACTAATATTCGTACTCATGGTTAATTGCAAGTGAGAAGTATTTCAGACCCCAAATTAACGTCAGGATAAAAAACATACCTTAAAATGTATGTGGATTATTAACATTTACATTATGGTGTGGATGAAGTGATTGTGAAGCCCTGGTTTATTTTAGTGGGCTTTGGATCAGGTTTTACATGCCTGAATTAATATCAGGAAATTGTGCCTGTGCCAGGACTCTCTCGGCTGAGCTGCAGAAGGGAGACTGACACATTAGAGACTGGGGGGAACTGAACCACAGACCTGTAGTCAGTTTAATCCTAGTTAGTCTCACCTACTTGCCTTACTTGCCTTGTGTGCATTCATTTGCCTTTGAAGACAGGCTAGTGCTGAAGTGTGAGTGGAGCGTTGTCAAGTATGCAAGCGGGAGGAAGGCCTAGAGCTCAAGCTGTGGTCAGAGGCAGCACGGTTGTCCTAAATGGACTGTTGTGGGTCAGCACAGTCCTTGGGAGCCTTCTTAAAAGACGCGCGTGTCCTGGCTGGTAAAATCCTTGAGAGCTCTGGCGGCATAGGTGATAGCCAATTACTTGGCCCAGTTGTAGTACTCATTAGGGGAAGCATAATTTATGAAGAGCATTTAATGGCCTTTCTTATGGGCAACTGTCTTTCCAACAGCTATAGATGAAGAAAGGATGCCAAGTGTCATGTGCAGGTATCTCCCCTTCCCTTGCCAGCCAGTGTCCTGATCAGAGGTACCAGTTGGGGTAGTCTCCTTTGTGAATTGGCAGCTTCTTCTGGTTTATGTCCTTAGGCAACACATAGTCCCAATATCTCCAGCTCCTTCCCTGTCTCCTGCCACTTCTTGCTCCAGAAGTTGTTTCTCAAAGTCCCCACCTGAAAGCCTTTTGAATGTCCAAACTACTCATTTTCCCTTACCTAGTCTGCCTCATAAGCTCCTCCTTGCTTCCAGGCCCCTCTGCCAGATAGGGCTCCTCCCCAGATCCAGTCTACCTGAGCTTCACCTCTACCTGTCGCTTCTCTTGAATCCTCAGCTGCCATGGCTCCTGGCCCCTCAGTGCCTCTTCCACCAGGCTCCATACCTCATGCAGACCACTGTGGACTGCTCCAGACCTCTCAGCTTGGATCTCCAGAGGCTGCTGAAGCTGGTTGGTCTGTGATGCTCCTTGGCTTTCTGTCACCCTGGCCCTTGTAGCACTTGAAGCAGCTCCAAATATCTGCATCTGCATGTCCAAACTCTTTTTCCAAGGGGGAAAATTTTTCACTGGATTTCAAGCTACACTGTTCTAGAGGGAAAATCAAGTTTTAAAAAAAATAGTTTTAGTAAGCCGCACAAACTGAGGACAAAGTGCCTGGGAAAATGGGAACTTCATCCTCAAATGCTGTACTTCAGCAAAACTGCCCCTTTTCACCACCCGCAACAGTCTGTACAGCTCACTTACAACTCCTGTAGGTACCTACAAAAATGGAGGTGTCTCCCACGAGGTCCTGTGCTGTTCTTGCGCATGCTTTAGCAACACAATCCAGGATTGTCCAAGGAGAACTTAGGTCACAGGTCATGCAGAGCCTCTTAGATGAGTAATTTCCCTCTCAAAGTCCTCCTGGTATGATTTATATGTAAGAGTGTATCTTTTACAAATGGAGTGCCGTAGGATCATGGTGGGCATCGCACACACCTGTCTTGGTCACCTCTATGCCCTGTCTGAGGCTTTTCTGTTCACTCTTTGCCTGATGTGCATCCCCTTCATGTGGAGGGAGGAGACAGAAAGGAGGTTTCTGAAGGTGTGTTGTGGCCTGAGGTGACTGTTTTTTTCCTTATAGCAGAAGAATGTGGAGGTTCTGAGTCTAACTGCTGAGCAGTGAGTGGAACAGAGCTGTGATGGTGTAATTGTTTGGATTCGTACCTGAGGAGAAAGTACAGTGAGGCTTGAGGGCAAGGGAGTAAGGAGAGCAAATGTAGAACACAACATCAACAGGAAATAGTTTGCCAGGAAAAAAGATTTGGTTCTGTTAAATTCACGTTATGGAAAAAATCCTCGTAATCTGTAAAAACACCATTTTATCTTTTCAAACAGCTCCTGTGTTTTAAAAATCAAAGCAGTTTTCTAAATCAGAGCAAAGTTTCTTATTATCCTTAGCACAGCATGGCCTGAAAAGATTGAGCAGGGGAGTTAATAGGAATCCTGAATGAAAGTTTGAGCTGGACTCCACTGCTCTGCAAGTATCTCCGTTACTGGTTTTCTTGAAACAGATCCTGTCTGGTATTACAGTTTTACCAAAGGATCATCCGAAGAAATTAAGGAATATGGGAAGTTGAAACCCATTAGTAGATACTTCCTGGCATAATTTCTTATATTTGCTGTCTCCCTGAAATATTCTTTAAAGACTGTCATGCCTAGTACTTAGTAGTCAACGCTTCTTGCTGTATTCTTGGAAAGCAGACAATAAACTTTGAGCAAATATTATCAGCTGCCAAGTTCAATGGAAGCAGACGGTTTGCGATGAAGCTGGAAGTAAATAGAAGTTGGTGCCACTGTTGGTTCTTACTGCCTTCCCTGACTGCTGCTCCTTTCAGAAAAAAAAAAAAAGCAAAAAAAAAAAAAGCTGTGGAAAAATTAACCAGTCATAGCTTGGGTAAGACAGCAGCAAGTTGTTGTTTCTTCTTCTCGGCTTCCTAGGGAAAAGGAGGCTCAGCTGGGGTGAACACAGCCTCTGATGCAAAGAACTCCTATCATCATGGACATCTGATATAGAATCAAACAAAAAAAGGACCTTCTTGACTTTTCGCAGTCTGAAAATCAAAAGAAGAGTTGATTGAAATGTCTTAGGAGAAAAATGAGGATTTGACCACCCCAAAGCACTCTATAAACATTTCCATCTTGCCATCTCTCATCTCTGCCTAAACCAACCCCCCCCAAAAAAAAAGTGGGGAAGGGAAAGCACATTGCAAAAGCATCTGGCTTTGACATTTTCTGTAGTTCTATTTTTAAAAATATTAAGGAGAGAAAAATTTCTTTTAAGGTTTTTCAGAACTTCCAACAATATGGAAGATCAGTTGTTTGCATAGTTTTGCCAATAAGATTCATGACACAGGAGGTTTTGTGATTTCATTTACCAATATAAGCTTTGCTAGTAATTCCTCACTTAAAATGCTTCAGATACTCACTGTGGGGCTAGGAAGGATATCTTTAGCATTCAGACCTCAGTGAATTTAAAGATATGTTCAAATCATCTATTTGTGTAGATATTGTCACTATAGAAGTACTGTTCATGATCTCACATAGACAACACATCTATTAAAAGCCTGTCTCAAGCTATAAGGAGCAACAGTGTTGTGCACAAATACAGCAACCTTGGCAGGATGCCATGGGAAAGCTACTGAGCATCTTTCTGGGGAACTGCACCAGTCTCCTGTCAACATGAAGAATAAGCTGATAGTACAGGGAGACAAAGGTGAGAAGGACATTCCTGTGTGTTCCTCCCCAAGGAGTGCTGATGGTAGATGCCACTCTTCAAGATAGTTTCCCACCCCTAAACTACGTATTAGTTCTGAGACTGTTATCCCAGAAGGAAGGGGCATTCACTTTAAAAACCTTCCAACTGAAAAAAATACCCTAAGTCTTCAAGATTTACTTAGAGGCCATTCTAAAGTAGTAACAGCACTGGGATCGGATTCATAAAGAAAAATTGGATATCCAGAGCTCCAAATAGATTGTAAGTTATTTTAGTACAAGGGATGGAAAATTATCTGGCAACTGTAGAAATAAAGGAAACTTTGTCAGGTAACTTGGCAACAGTTGAGTGTGGCCTGTCAGGCAAAGATTCACTTACCCTTAGCTTTCTGCATTTTAGATAGAGACCAAAAAGAAATATTGTTGTTGAAGCAGTGACTCTCCTGTTTTTCTGTGTATTTATTTTAAAAATGTGCTTTGGACAAAAAAAAAAAAATCTAGTAGATTCAGAGGACAAAGGCAACAATCAATGTCTTCAGCAAATCATTCCCAACTTAGTATTTATGTTCCTAAACTTCAGTCTGTCAGTGGTCAGCAGTATGCATTAAATGAGCAGGAGAGCAGGTGTCTCTTGGGCATCACAGAACCTCTTCACTGAACATTACGGTGAGCTCTGCTGCAATGAAGACCTGTCCTCGGGGCCTTCTGCTAAGCATGCCGACATTGAGAATGAAAAGACGAAAACCAAAATCTTCATGGCACTGAAGTGAAGGATAAGACTGGTTTTCAGGTAAATTATTAAATGAAGACTTGTCCTCAGGGCCTTCTGCTAAGCATGCCCACGTTGGGAATGAAAAGATGAAAACCAAAATCTTCATGGCACTGACGTGAAGGATAAGACTGGTTTTCAGGTAAATTATTAATAGAAAGTTTTTTCACATTGTTTCAAGTGTGCCTTGGGCAATAGGTACCTTAGAAGAGTCACAAAGTCCATTCATAAAGAAACATTCATACATTCAGCATATTTGGGAACGTATTTTGAACCTAAGAACTAAATGATTTCTTGGTTGTAATTTGCAAGAGGCTTTAGGTTTTGACAAAATCAAGATATCCTTTTAGGTCTGTACTTTGCCCATAAGGAGAAAGATATTTATGGTGGGTCAGAGGTCCATCAGAAGTCTGATCTGCAGGACTTGATTGGGTGGCTGTGAGACCTCAGGTCCTTTTCCTGGCAGTGCTGTAGGGTTAGGAAGATACTCTAGATGCCTATTCACCTGCAGATTATGATGTTCAGTAGTTCATTTTATTTGATAACAAAACCTCACAAAAATTCTCCGTCCAAGATAAATTTCACATTGTATCTTACAGCTTTCATCAAGTTCATGGTTTCAACTCCTGGATAATTATATTTCTCTCTATTAAACGTGTTGCTAATCATGGCTATCTTTGCAGTGAACTGTGTAAGCCAAAATCTATTGAAATAATCAGTTTTCATATGACACTTTTGTTGCACTGAAATGCCTATCCAGGAGCAGGGAAGATAATTGTCAAAGATCTCATCAAATGTTTGGTGATGGCAAAACACTGTCCTCGGTCACAGGCAAATGGATGCCTGCAGCATCAGTTCAGATTTGCAGACTGCAACTAAAATCTCCATTACATTTTGTTGGACACAACACTCCTTCAGATACCTTTTTAGAAGAAAAAGGTTGCAAAGGACCATCCTGGTTTCTGAAGATTAAATTACATCTTTAGTTGTTAACAAAAGGTTGGCTACCAAAATGCTGATTGGGACAGTTGCCTGTTACCTTGAGGTTGGTATCTAAACCTCTTGTTTCTGCTGCAGGTTAATACAGCCTCTTTTTCTGAGATTCTTGCTACTTGTTTTGACAGTATCACTGTGTGTTGGCCTCCAGTTTCTCAAGTCCTTTGATGTAATGAGGGGTGTGGATGTGATTGAAATTCACCACCCATTCATCTGCTCTTGTTGGATCTGGGCTGGTCTTCTGACTGGTTTTGTTTGTGCCTGAGTTCAGTGAGCAAATGCCTGAAGTTCAGTTTGGCGCTGTTGCATTTAAGGTCAGCGCTCAAGCAGGAGCAAGGCATCCCATGTCTGTGAGATCCCTGCTCTGACGAGCCACCTGGCTCTATACATACTCAAACCTATGGTGATAGCCTATATTAAAAAAGAATTAATAATCCAGAATTGTGGTTTTATTGTAGCTCTGAGTTAAGAGGAAAGTATAGTTGCATAGTCTTTTTTTTTTTTTAATAGATTACCATGTTCACCTGTAGTTTTCTTTCTGATGTGTAACACTACACCAAATGCATTAAGAACCACAGAATTGCCACTTCATCATTGCATTCTTTATGTTTCTTTGCATTTGCTAATGCAGAAGGGGAGCCTTATTGCTTTGTTTAAAAAATGGAAAGAGTGTGGAGCAAACCTGTTGTTGTTGGGACTTGTTTTCTTGCTTGCCAGCCTTGGTAGAATGAACTTCTACTAACTGCCCAGATAAGGAAAATCCATCAATGCAAGATTGGTGGATATGCTAGTAAAGAAGAACAATGTACAAGAAGAATATTTCTCATTTGTGTGTTTTCCATTAACATGAGGCTATCAAGGTTGCAAAAGAGCAAAGTTGGGGGTCATTTTCAGGAGTATTGCGGTCTGTTACTGTCTTTTCTACTGATTACTTGTGACTTGATAAACTCTTGGGCTCAGCATTTTGCCATGTGTATTCATGGTTAGTTTAGACTATGGATTAGTGACCTGAGTTTTAGAGCTGATGTACATCTGCTGCTGCCTATGAAGTGAGTAGGATTTAGGTATGTTGATGGGCATTAAGCATCTCTGAAAATCTGAAGCCACTTAGAAGAGCTCTCAAATTCCTGGGTTTGTGCGCCTGAAGGAAATGATACAAGTTTGAAAATGTTGACTTTAAAATAGACTTTGGTTTCCAGTCTTGTAAGTAGACAAAATAAATTTCACACCACATGGGGTACCCATGAACTTAATTAAGGTGAATTAAGTTTTTCAAAATCTTTGCAGAACAGAAACTGCAAAGTGTGTGCAGAATAACAACACGTGTATGTCCATCAATGAGAACTAGAGCTGTGAATTCTTGGTATAAGAAGTGCTTTTGGGGTAAGATATGGGTAAGTTTATCTCAGCTTTTTGCCATGACATCAGCCTGCCTGGTCATGGTTAAAATTATTTTAGCCTTTCCTGACCAGGACCCACTACTGTTAATTGAACACAAGGTGATCATAATAGCCTTGCTAGGACTCCATGAACCCCACAGTATGTAACTGTGTTACACTGTGAAATACGGACAATGAAAAGAGACTGTTTCAGGTATAATGCAAAACATTTCACATGGCAATCTTGAGTTATGCAAATAGCAAACGTAATAATGCAAGAAAAGGAGAAACTTTATTTTGCTAATATATTACACACATTTTTAAATCCTGCCTTCATCATAGTATTTCACTGAATTAATTTTATTAATGTTTGGAAAAGTTTTCTACATATAAGCAGTGATCATTTCCATGTCTTTCATATTTTAGAATGTATTTTAAAGTTTTGACAGCACTGCTCAGTGCAATACGAAACAAAAATAATATGTAATAAAGAAATTCTTTTCAAAACCTGAAATGTAGCATTCACACCAAAACTTAAAAAACAGAATTAACTCCAAGAAAACACATCAGTTTAAAATGTGCTGCTGTGGTTTAACCCCAGCCAGCAGCTCAGCCCCACACAGCCACTCACTCACTCCCCCTTGGTGGGATGGGGGAGAGGATCAGAAAAGTAAAAGTGAGAAAACTCATGAGTTAAAGACAGTTTAATAAGTAAAGCAAAAGCCACACAGTCAAGCAAAGCAAAACAAAGCATTGATTTACCACTTCCCATGGGCAGGTGGGTGTTCAGCCACCTCCAGGAAAGCTGGGCTGCTGTAGTGGTTACTTGGGAAGGCAAACGCCATCCCTCTGAACATCCCCCCGTTTCCTTCTTCCCGCAGCTTTACATGCTGAACATGGCACCGTATGGTCTGGGACATCCCTCTGGCCAGTTGGGTCAGCTGTCCCGGCTGTGTCCCCTCCCAGCTCCTTGTGCCCCCCCAGGCTGGTGAGAGGCAGCACATGCCCTGGCACTGTGCCAGCGCTGCAGGGCAGTAACTGCAACATCCCTGTAAGTAGATGTTGCCAGCACAAATCCAAAACATAGCTCCATACTAGCTACTGTGAAGAAAATTAACTCTACGCCAGCCAAAGCCAGCACACATGCATATCTTTAGTCACTGTATTATCTTTGCTTGGTTCACTGGAAGAGCTCTCAATACAGATGAATTGGAGACTTTGAGTAAAAGAACTCATCTTTCCGTTTCCCCTGCGAGAGTTCCTTGTGCTTTTGGTAAAGACTGTGCTGGCTACAAAGTTCTCATTAAATTTTCATTAACGGCTTCTGTTCATGCTACGTCTGATTTCAAACATGTAAAAATACAAAATACTTTTTAAACATTCCCATATAGCAGTGCTGTGCCTTCCTAAGAAACAGTAGCTTCTCAGATTGTTTAGCTGAAAAAGTAATGTTAAGGATAGTTGCAGCTGCCAAAGTCTGGAAACTCAGAGTTGTATCTGACATTTCATTCTTCACCTTAACTATTGAGCCTTGGCCATTCATTGGTTTTTCACAGTGTTTTGGAGTTAGAAGGGAGTTTTACAGATGAAAGATGAAAATCAAAATAAACTCCTTCATCAAGTAAACCTTGCAAGGGCATTTTGAATTTTACAATACACAGGGAGTTGATTGTGATATAACATACAACACAAGAGGGTTGGAATAAACAATTTATTCTCTATCGTTAGGGATGACCATGCATAACTGACTTATGGCTCTGGTTTGCTCTGCCACTTGTTACGTGTGCAGTCATCCCTAACTCATACCAAAAACAGTTTATCATGCTCCTGTGTTGCATATTTTTTATCAAATGTTCTCCCATTAAAAACTTTACTGGGGAGATTGAACGTTTCAAGACGCTGGCAATGCTTATGAAAGCTTTCTCCAGAGCTTGGTCTCACTTAGTGGAGTCTGTGCTGACAGTGATCATGAGACAGTTCCTGACAATCCTACACGGATACAGTGTCACGGGCAGGTAGCAGTCATCATTTGATGTTGCATGGCAGATTCAGTGCAGAGGTCAAAGCCTGGATTGTCAGAAACACTGAAGGACTGCAGGGGCTCTCACCAAGTCAGGAGCGAAGCAGGGGAGCAGGACAGTGTGGGACAGTGTCACTGCCCCTGCAGCATAGCTCCTGCCCTTGCAGTGAGGGTTTTCTCTCTTCCACTGCCAATTCAGGACCTTCCCTGAGCCCTAAATCTATTTAAAAACAAACAAGGCCATCTGCCAGATAATTCCCTGGCCATCCTTGTGATAGATGTATCTGCAGTCTGCAGCTGTCTTTTGGATAGCCGTTTGAAAGGTTTCATTCCTACGCGTCATGTGGATCAAGGCTTCAGCTGCATGCTCCCTTCCTGAAGGAGGTTTCTTTTGGGTAGTGTGTGTCTACATCACAATCTAGTTCATTTTGGCCAGTCTTCTCAAAAGAGGATGCAATCCTGATACAAATTGGTGGGTCCCCAACGCTCATTCTAGGTCGCAGTTGGAGCTGAGCCACTGGCATGCCTCAGCAGCAAAGCACCTGCTGCCAGAGTGCACTGCTGAGGCTGGAGCTCCTGGGTGGTGGTCTGACCCCACTGTCTGCAGTTGTGGTGGTGGCTTTTCATTCATGGCATGCTGTACCTTTCCTAGCCGGGAGTGTTTGCTGCAGAGTGCTACAGTGATGTTGTGCTTGGAAAGATGTTGGGGTTTGGCAGGGGTGCTTTCCACCGAATGCACGGTGGCCCTGCACATTCATTCGTATCGATGCATGTTTTCCGGGCTACCTCACATTCCTACTTGACAGGAACACTTTGAGCGTAGACCTTTATTTCAGTGTTATCACACCCAAGCTTCGTACAACTGATGAAAGTTCAATTATATGTGAAGTGACTATTAAAGCATCAGGGCTCATCTGGGGGTCTGGGCCTCCCCTCCCCTTTTCACTTAAAATTGTGCTAAATCCCTTAATGTTGGGAAGAAATCGTACATTCATCAGGTGGAGCGTTGGAGGCCAGGGTGCAGATAACCGCTTTTACTGCATATGAGACATTGCAGTCCTGTTCTTAAGAACTGCCAGGCAGATTGGGAATCACGGTCACGGTTAATAGCAGCGAATTGCCAGCTCTTGATGGGTGGGTAGTCACTCCTTTCAGTGGTTGCCCCCTGGGGGAGAAGGTAGAAAAACAGAGGGAGGGAATTAGAGTGACTTTGCACAGTTGAGCAGGTTCATGCCGCTGGATCAGTGGCAAGCATTGGCAGGGCTCCACTCTGGGGAGGCTCACAACAACATCACAGTCTCATTTTTACCAATTGGTGTTGCTATAGCCAGTGGTGCACAGGGGGAGAGCAAAGAGAAAGGGGGAAGCCAGGGGGGAGAGTGAAAGCAAGAGTCTGGACTAAATTAAACAAACAAAAGTGCTTGTAAGTAGCATTTAACCCATAACCATTAGCCCAGTGCTGCTAATTGTACTAAACTATATATCTGAAGTTCAGTGTGTGATTAAAGAGTTGGCTCACAAACTCTCTGCATAACCTTAATTTTTTCAAGGTTCTTTGAGTGTAGAATGGCTTATAATAATGATTTTGACTAATACGATTTTTGACATGCAACTTTAATGCTTAACCTTAGTACAACTCCAGAGCATTTCATGTGTATTCAGCTGTAAAGAGTGATGATTTAAAGGGATAATATAAGAAAAAGGTCGTTCTAGAATGAACCTCTAACAAATTGCATAAAGGAAGCTTATTATTCCATGAGTAGAGAGATATGCAGCTTTTCTGATCATTTTTTCTGCTTGGTTCAAAAAATTGTTGAGACATGATTGGGAAAAGAAACAAAAAATGAAATAGAAAACTGCAAGCAGTGAACATTCTTTTGATGGTTATGATTTTGTTGCCACTAAAAATACTCCTCAGTAATGTGGTTGTTCATCTTTCCTCTTGTTTTGGGTGAAGAATTCGTTCCAATAAGAAAATGCTGTTATTGGTTGGAGGATTGCCTCCCGGACCTGACCGGCTACCCAGCAATTTGGTTCAGTATTATGATGATGAAAAGAAGACGTGGAAAATACTGACAAGTAAGTGGTTTATTTTTGTACAGTTGTCTTGATGAATTTAAAAACATGGTTAATCAAATTAGACACTTTATTGATTTGTTTCTCTTCAGAGATTTGTTTATGTATCACAAGGGGCTTCACAATGGAGCAATAAATTGAGATTGCAGAAGATGCTAATTTTATAATAGGTTAGGCCTAAATTAACATTGGCTTAAAATCATTCCAGTAAGTTTTTTAAGTAAACTTGTAAGTCTTTCATACTGCAACATGAATACATGAATATTTATGTACATATGAATAAAATCTGTTCTAGGAAAATAAAAAAGGCACTGTTCGAGACAGTTTTCTCAGATTCAGATCCCTGGTAAGCCATAGTACTAGAGCACACCTTTGATACTCTTTTGCATTTTCATTTCCTTCTTCCAGCTTTATCTGTTGTCCACAATCATTAAAGAAAGGTTTCCTCTGTACTGCTCTGCATCCATTGCTGACAGAAGCATTGGTGGAATATACCAGCTACAATAAACAGTGCATGGAGGCTCCTATCACAAAATTCTTTCCCACCTTCTTTTAAAGGTTGATTGTGTTTTAGAGTAAGTATTATGCCTCGAGCATCGAGATTTGGAACTTATTGTTATGTTGGTTGCGATTCCGAGTCTGACTTGGTCATGGAATCAAATCATAGCTTCTTGAGTGCAGCAGGCTGTGTGTGCATTAGTCCCCTTGTGGCTAAACTGGCTGCATTGGTCAATAAAACTAAATTTTAACTGTCAAAATTGCCCAAAGCAGTATAGATAAAATAATAAATGAGCAATTTTGATCCATAAATCAAAGCCATACTTCTAGAACTGGACAACTGGTAAAACCTGGATTTCCTAATAGACCTGCTTTTTTTCCCTAGTGAAACACATTTTACAGAATTTTGTTATTCATCCCTTATCCAAAGTCCTTTAATGGGATACATCCACATTAATATTATATGCACAGGTTGGGATTAAAAAGAATTAAAAAGGCTGCTGTGATGCAGGACTTGAAATGATGCCTTTGCAAATTGCTTTCTCCCATGGAAAATTTAGGAGCTTTTCTCAAAGTGCTGCAATGTAAAGACTGCTTAGGTATAGATGCCCTGGACTAATATTTGAGGGTATTGTATAAGAATGGCAATTACAAAAGGCCATATGAACTGTACGTTAGAAAAATCTACAGCATCTGTACTAGGGAACATACACGTTTTTCACGTTTTTCAGATTAATGAGATCTAATGCTCACCTCTGCATGCTACTTCTAAGAAAATTCTGAAGATGGTAAGTCAGTGAAAAATCAAACATGTTAGGTAAGGCAGAAGTGTTAAGTTTTTTTTAATTTGTTGCCTCTAATCCAGTGGCTCACCAGGAGAGGCAGGAGAAATGGTTTTCCTGCTTCAAGATCTGAACTCTCCACTGAGTTAAAGTAGAAGCCTTTACTCTGAATCTCAGTGATCTGTAGATGTGTCAGATTTTTAAGAATGACATTTACTCAGTTTTTAGTTACTTACATTGTGATTCTGTCTTCAAGACTGGAAGAAACTGGACCAAGGGGCACGATACCTAAATGTTACTCTGGTTAGAAGTCCATTGCTAGTATTTGAGTAACACCACCATCTATGGTGGTGTTGAGAGATGTTTCTGAATCATTTTATGTAATATTACCAAAAGATTGTAGCCTTTTTTGTGTTACCCCTAACAAAGAGTAAACAAAAATTCTCTTTCCATTCTGGCTAATGCATGTAACCACCCGTGCTGTGATTAAAGGATAATGCATCTGTTACAGTCCTAGCTAGTTCATGTTCAAGCACTTGGTGCTCAGAACTGAAAGTCCTGGAGGTCCCAGGATCTTTCTCAGTGTTGGCTGAGAACGGCTGTCAAATATACAGCCCCCTCGTGACATGAGTAATCCTGTTCTTACAAAACCTTCTAAAAAAGGATGCCCTCTTGGCCTGGACTGCTGTTCAAGGAACACAGAGAAGAATGCTTGTCTTTTCAGACTGAAAAAGACTAAATGTTAGCAGCATGATTTCTTAGAAAATATTATTACTACTCACCAAATAGTAGCAATAATTATTTAAAAAAAAAAAAATGAAAAAAGAGTTTCAAGTATCCCCTGCTTTATTTTCCAACTCAGTATAGGAGAGAATGGGAAGTGGAGACAAGTTGGAGTAGAACTTTTGTCCTGTCCTTTCCATAAAATGTTGAAGGACTCCACAGCACAGGAGTGCAGGGACTTGAAGAACTGTGACTGAGCAGTTTTAGGGAAGACAACAAACTAATCACCTTATAACATGGTGATAGTTGAGGGTATTGTATAAGAATGGCAATTACAAAAGGCCATATGAACTGTATGTTAGAAAAATCTACAGCATCTGTACTAGGGAACATACTATGCTTCACGTTTTTCAGAATAATGAGATCTTCCAGTGCAGTCCTAGTGTTGTATCAACACAGTATGACATTTGTGGTGTGGGGAATTTAAGGACATTGTTCTATCTTTATTTTTCACATGGTTTTTGCAATTCAGGAAGAAGTACATTTGTTTCCTTTCTTTACCCTTTTACCTTTCTCCCAGTCCAAAGTTTTGGAAAATAATTGGTCTGTTTATTCTTATCAGAGACATACAGTTACCAGTGAAGGAGGAAGATTTTTTTTTTCTGTTTCTTTTTCACTTGTTTAGGCAGTGCTGTCAGTCCTGAGGTTGCAGTTCACCCCCAACTCGTCAGTGCAAACGAGGAGTTTGCTCCCTAGTGAACAGGAGCAGAGCAAAAGCCATGTCCTGCTCATAAGATTCTGTGATGGGAAGAATCTTAGTCCTTGAAGCCTGGTTATTTTAGGCTGCTCTATCTTATTATCACCTTAGGTGTATTTGATTTCCTCTTGTACTAGCAAAAGTTTACAAAGTCTTTTCTTTAACTTTCTGTCCTCCGGTAGGCTCCCCTACGCACCGACAAAAAGTCAGGTTTTGCCCTTAGAGGCTTACTGATGCAATGTAAATGTGCACAGAAATTCCCCTTTCCTTCTTCCAAACCCACCTACATTACTGGTTTTTCTGCTGTCTGTTCCAGTGGCATTTGGAGGGTAGGGAAGGTGGGAAAGAAGCTTGCAAACACTTAGCCCTGGGTGCAGTGGCAGGGCCACTGAGGATGAGATAGATGAGAGAAGTCTGAATTTCCTTTCGTCACCCTCTGCTGAGAGAAACCCCAGAAGTTACTCAGCAGGGCCTGCAAACCCATTTGAGAGGGAGCTGCTTGCCTGTTGCCTTTTTCCTTCTCGGCGCAGAAAGGCTGTTGCAAACCGTTCAGTTGCTTAGGGGTCTGTGTCCTGCCTTGTGTGATGCATAAGGAACAGGAGAAGATCAACCATCAGAAACTACTGACTCTGTGTAAGCCATGGCGCTGCAGTTGGAGCTATGAAGACAGTTGCAGGTGGAACAGCACAAGCTATCGAGTATGACAACTCAGCAGAGTAGCAATCTCATTTTGTTCCCACGACAAGAGTAGATCTATTGGCAGGAGATACTGCCCACCTCTCTCTGCCTGGCTAGCCAAAGCACCAAATGCATCAGTACTAATGGGAGTAATTCTAAAGGTATCAGGAAAACAACTTGCCTTGTTCATAGACCCAGAAGAGGAGGGGAAGCATGCACCCATTTCCAATTTTTTAATGTCATCATCTATAGGCAAGAATGCTATGGCTCAAGGGATCGGTAGATTTTTCACAGTCTAGTATTACTGTGTATTTTTCCTGTCTGGTATTTCTTAGAGAGTTCTTTTTTTTTCTTGTTCTTTTTGTTTTTTTTATGTTGGCAACAAAGGATAGAGTCAGAATAAAGAAAAAAAAAAGGAGTAAGTAAGCGGCATTTTGCAAACATTTTCTGCCACCTAATTTTACTTAATGTGGGTACAGTCCTAATCTGAGATCCATAACATGCACATTGCTGTTTAATTTGAAACACTCCTTATTGCACAGTCATGCCTGAGCAAAGTAGAGGCTTTTCGAGACTGTATGGCAAAGTACAGTGAACGTATCTTCACTGTGTGGTTTCTTTTCAGGCTTGCCTACACATGCACAAACACCAGTTCATTTTTTAACTGGATAATACCTATGTCACATAGCAGGAACAGGCTACTACTGCCCAGTGGCACAAACTGAATGGCTGACGGGTGTTTGACAGTCCTTGGTAACAGCAAAAGTTCTGTTCTATTAATGGGGTTTCGTTATTCTATAATATTTCGCAGTCTTCATAACTGTGTACTGAATGTGGGGCAGTGGGGGGGTTCTCTGTGTCACCACCTCATGCCTCACTGCTCAGAACCAGCCACTGCTGCTTGGGTTTTAATTACCAGCTTCGGTCCTGCCAGGAGTCCTTGTTTAATCTTAGAACTCCTTTAGCTGTTTGTTTAACTGCAATGTTTAAGATTAATTAAACTTTAAGGAAGTGAAACAATGTTTTGTTTGTTAGAATTATTGTGTAATAATTGCAAGTTTCAAAATCCAGAGCCTATAAAGATTTTTTGTGTTCAGAATTGCACAGCTCTCCCAAAAACCCTACTGCTAAGGCAATGATGTATTACTTTCACTTTCATTATATGTTTTTAATCAGAGCGTGACTTCACACTAGACAAAGCGATGCTTTATGCATGGTCTCCCTTGTTTTTTGCTAAAATCTTTTGACATGATTAATTTTACTTTAATGCTTTTGTCTTGTTGTAATGGTAAGGATGATGGGTATAAACCAGGGCAAAAAATACATGCTCTTCTGTCATAATGCCTCAAAGCATTTAAAAAATATATTAAATGAAAGAAAAAAATATCACAACAGACTGATCCAACTGGAATTAAATTTCTTGCTACGTGAACAGAGAATGCAAGAAATAAATAAAAATGATGCAGTCATTGTTTTAGTTTTATTTTTTTTATTTTTTCCATAGCAATGTATCCATCTGTCTGATTAGAAGCGATGAGTAGGAGAGAAACTGTGTCTTACAGATTTCTAGGTATACAGCAAATCGTTCTTTCAACCTAAAATTCCTTTTTCTTTACAGCACAAAAGGGTAAAATATTGGAAACGTTACTGAACTTTTACATGGCACTTCCCATCCATGTGAAGCTGCAGCTGCAGCCGGTCTTTCTTTCATATCAGTACTTTGTTTTTCAATAAGATGCTAATTGTAACCTTCCTTTACCTCCCTAGTTAACCGTATCATCTGGGTAAACCAGTGAGCACCAAAATAGTGGCAAACACATGTATGGGCAATAATGCATTTATACCCAGGGAATGCACTACATTTGGGTTTTAAGCCAAGGCCAATGTCATCGTCCAATGAGAAGTATGACATGGATGATATATTTGGATAGGAAGGACAGGGAAATGTCCAGAAGGTCACTAGACTGGAGAATTTAGTCAGTATGACCAGCACCTCATTTCTGGTTACCTCTTTTCCTAGTTATTCCTTAGTCTTATTTTTGTTACCTTGACCCTCATGCCCTTTGCTGGGTGTATTTAAGTCTGTTGTGTTTGTTCAATGTCTAAGGACAAACAATGAATCAAGCACTTCGATTTCCTTCTCCATCCGTCTCCTTCATGCCAGCAGCAATCACACAATATCAAGGAGTTGTCATTTATTTGTCTTCCTCTGACTCACTGATCATAACAAGCAGCCAGTAACCTTTTCATCCTCAGTGCTCTGTTAAAGGCAGTCTGCCTTCTTCCTTCCTTCCCGAGGTTGGCTGTGCTTTCATTTTTCCATGAGGCAGTCTCCACTGCAAGTAGTCTGGTCTGAATGCAACATATTTTCATTTCTGTCATTTTGACTTTTTAAATTTTCCTTGAATATGTTCTGTGGCAGTACAGCCTCCTGTACAGCAGTCCTCCATCTTCAGTAAGAACATTTTGAATGTCAGCCAGCACTTGGGCATACTGGTGGTTCTAGAAACCATTTCATCATCATTATTTATGCATTTTATCCACAGAGAGCTCAAGTAAAAGGAAGGTACAATGGTTTGCTTCGTGTCACAAGTCAGCATCAGAGAACCTGGGTCACTCCACTCGCTAGCCCACATCATTTCTGCTGGTGTAGGTTGTATTTCTTTTTTCTCTGTTTTCTTTAGCCATTCTTAGGTGCTCCATTGTATCAGACTTTCCTACACAGCATGATGCTTGGGCAAATTAATGACAAATCTCCTGTTCCTCTGTTTTTCTGAGATGGCTTTGGAGTCACTAAGAGCTTCCTGTGTTGGAGTGCTTTATCCAGTTTTCTCTTTTCCAAGCTGGTCACTTACAAGACAAACAGTATGATTTACATGCTTACATCAGAGGTTCTTGGGAGAAGTTTCTGAAGGCTTGAGTGTCATCCTAAGTACCTCTAGATGTCTAGCACATATTGTGCCTTTGGAAATATTACATCTTCTAAGTAAATAAATTCATCCACTGTAGAGCTTTTACTTTTTAGAAGAATGATAGTGTGTTAGGAACAAAGGTTTCCTCCTTCAGTTTACCCCCAGTCAATTGGTAACTGAATAGAAGTGATTTGAGTCAGATGGACAGCTTCTCTTGACATATGCCAGTTATAATTTCTTCCCCCCTTTTTTTTTGTCACTTGTGAGAATAGTGCACACTTATGTTAATCAAAACTGTGTCTTGATGAACACTTCTTGGCAGCCCTGATAGATTTCATCTCTCTTACTCCATTTGTCCAGCAGTCAGGGATGCTGCAGCTTCTGCTTCAGTGCTGTGTTGAGGATGTTTTCAGCACTGCATTGAAAACCTGAGCAAGCATTAGCATATTGCTAAGGCAGAAGTCCTTATATTACCTACTAGACAGATTTAATAAATGTGGTATATGTATGTAGAAGTTCAAGTACATGTACATGCATGCACGTGATTATATGTATTCTTCTTCTTAAACAAACACACTGATTGCACTAAAAGCTAATTTTAAATATAAATTCCATCTGTATTTTCCATCCTTACATTTAGGCCCTTTTAAAAGTGTCAAAACTAGGAAAATATGGTCACAGAAGAAGACAGATTCATACACAGAAAAGCTGACTGGTACGACTGTCCAACTTTAAGATTTAGGAGATCAAGGTGGTCAGACACACTGCCAATAAGCCACATGTTTTACACATACAGGGAAGTGAGAATATAGAAGTGAGAAACAGAAATATAGTGAAGAGTATTTTTTTTATGTGTGACATACTAGAGGTTAGCCTCAACTCACATTCTGAGGATGATGCATGGGAATTCAACCATGCAAGTGCCATTAATGGTGCATACCTCCATATCTAAGAGCAAGACAGAGCTCTCAGAATGAGTTAAAAAGGTAGCATGTTCTCACAATGAATGCTCTATTTGTGCATTAAATATTATTTTCTTCTGCACTCCCATTTGAGGTAGCTTTCAAGAAATGCCAGCCCTCTTTCTGTGCATTTTTTTTTTTATTACAGTGTTGTTAGCTTCTGATTTTACATGGGTGTTACTTGACTCTGTGCATCTTTTGTGATAACCTCTGTACTCTTTGCCTTATTTGCGAGTGTGGTGTCTTGCAGATTCTGGATAGCTTTCTCTTCCTGTATTCCTAGTCACTTTATATCTTGCTGTGCCGTGTCTTTGAAATATTAAGTCTTATCTCTGCATTCAGTCTGTTTGTGCTGAAGCCCTCAACAGTCTTTCATCTTCTCTTGGCTATTTTGTGCCCTGTGTGAACATGCACCTCTCTGGAAACCAGGATGTTAATTTTCTTCTGCATATACAAAGATGCCTGAATCTTCTCACCCTTACGCTCAGAAACTTCACTGGCAAACAGTTACTTTCAGGTAGTCCAGAAAAGTTACGCCAATGTCCTGTTCCCTGGCTATGCTCAGACAGGAGTGTTTAGGGTTGAAAACCTGAGAGGGGCAATGGAACAGGACAGAACCGCATTCCAAGACATCCTTAGACAGTACAGAGCTGAGCCATGAGTGGCTGCAAGTAAGAAGGCAGCAGGTGTAAGATAGATGAGTTATCAGATGATCTGTGGCATTTCCACAGCAGATGCTGATGGCAGGCTTCTGCAGAGACATCTTGCAGAGACATCTTACAGAAAAAGCTTCTGGTTGGTGGAGATATAACTCCCTCCTATATCCTTGCAATTACATCAGAACCTTTGACTCAAAATCTTCCTCCTGGATCACAGAACATATCTTCTTCTTCCTCATCTTTCAACTTGAGTTATGTATCTTTACAGATGGCTTGAGGATGACTTCCATTTTGCAGCAACTTGTACTGCTTTGTTCCAAGGAAAAGTGAAAACAAATTCCTTTAAATGTTTTCACAAAACCAGAGTTGTATCAGAATGTCCCTTCTCATTTCAACATCTCTTGTGGTTTGGGGAAGAGGCAGGAACTGAGGTTTGAGTCCCTGCTTTGCTTAAGTCAGAGTACAGTCTTTTAATTTATGAACCTCTCATGTATGTCGCAATGGGTATTTCACAGCTTCGTCAAAGAAAGTTTTGTCCAGCTTTGCAAGGCTAACTACAAACCAGAAACTGCATAGGTACAAATTATAAGTTGCTATGACTTCACCAGCAAACCCAGGTGAGCAACACTTGGGCTTAATGCAGCCCTAGAGGATCTGCAACATTTTGAGTCATCTCAGCCTATGGGCGTCATGTGTCTGCTACGAATACCCATATCCTGGTCCAGTTGGAACTGGGAGCTGTGTTGTCCTCTCTTCTGTCCAAAGCAAGTGTCCCACCTGCCTAGGTATAGATTTCAGTATTTTCACATATTAGAATATTCACATATTCACATAATAGAAATTCACATAATTTCTAGTGAAAGGGAATACTGCCAAAATTGTTCTCACCAGATCTGTTTGTGTAGGTCCCTTAATACTGTTTGGCCACTGTCTCTAAAAAGTCTGCCATCTGGAGTAACTTTCACACACTGTTACGTGGTGGTGTGTGAATGTAGTGCTTCCTGCAAACGTGGCTGTCTGCTTCTTAGATGATTTCAGGTAAAATTTATGTGTTTATTCTTATCTAGTTGCTCTAGGATTTATGTAGCATTAATGGGAGCTAGGCATGTATGGAGATGAAAATGAACTCTGGTGTGTTTTTAGTTGCTTACTTTAGAAAGCATTCCCTTTTTTCAGTATCTAATGTGACATGTTATTTATGTACAAATGGGTTGCAAACAGGATGGCAAAGCAGTGCTAGCTGGGCAAAATGCAATCATAAAAAAATCTCATATAAATCCACAGACTTTTCTGAGAAGCTGATACGTGCTTTATAAATTTTCTTCTCTCAAATGTTCTTAAACAAAAGGCAGTTTCCTTCCAAGAAGTGTTTTGTACACAATTATTTGCAATACAGATTTCAGAAGCCTGCCTTAGATTTCTCGGTTTTGTAAGTGCTATTAATGGCAAGAGATGCACATTTTGCATCCTCAGCTTGTTGTATGTCCTTACTGCGTTGTAGTGGCTCATTGTTTGTAGGAAGTCTTTCTCTTGTCAATTTTCCTCTATTTTCTCACAGCTTGATTAAGTTCCTTTCTCCCTTCCCTTCCTCATCCCTTCCCCCTTCCCTACTGGCTTCCCTGCTCCCGTACCTTTCTTCTGCTTAAGACAGAAATAAAATTTATTACGGAGTTGAGAGAGGTTTTTTCTAAGCTTTCTGTCTCATAGCAGGTGTTGTATGAGCTACTGCTTTCATTTAACTGAATGCTGAAGTATCTGCAGAAGCAGACTAATACGTCTTTACGGGGATGGTCTTCGGTATGTTGTTTTGTCATATTTATATATTGTGATTCTACTCCCAAATGGAGATTGTGCTACTGTAGGATATGCAACTGCAGAATGACTGTTCACACCGAGAAAAAAAGTGTTAACAAATTGAATAGTAATGAATTAACCTGCAGAAAAAGCATTTTGCCCTAGTACACAGAAACCCTGCATAACTAGAGCATATAATTTTAAATGAAGCAGGCTCTAGGAATGCCTCGATGGGTGTGATGTCGATAGTAGCTCATAATTCATGGATATGAATTATGGCTGAATATCAGGAAAAAACTTCCTGACATTGAGATGTATTAGGTTGTGGAATAATCTCCCATGGGAAATGGTGGAAATCCCATTGCTTAAGATCAGACTGAGCACTAGGAAAGGAACAAATCCTGGCCTGGCCTCAATCTTTCAGGGCAAATTAAATAATTGCTTTAACATATGCCTTCCTGTCAATCTAGACAAGTGATGTCTTCTGGTATTCGCTGGGCAGGAGCAAGAGAGGCAGCTGTGGTAAGAGCTACTCTACCTTGCCCCATGACTGCCCCCTCTGCTTGTGAATAGATCACCCCCAGGGGTAAGAAAAAGGGGTGGCTTCGGGCTCCTGCAGAGCTGTCCTGGAGAATCACTGTGCTGCCTTCTTGGGGGCCGTGGCTTGGGACCTGAGGCTCTCAGCTCAGCTCGCAGCTCTGCTACCGGGGGGCTCACACCCACCCTCTGCGTGTGATGTGGGATGCCTCCAGTCCTCCACCTCCGTCTCCTCCAGTGCTGCCCTAAGATTCTTGCTGCTCTTGTGAGTTACCTTAAACTAATGTCCATGAAGGGGTGGGAGGTGCTGTCACAGTCTCCCCAGGTGGTCTCTTTATAACAGGGCACCAAGGCAGGGTGTTGAATGCAGTAAGTCTTGTCACAAGAGTGTTTGAGCATGCAAAGCCTAATCAGGTGGTGTTGGTGGACTGGGGTGAGTGGCAAAAGCCCAAAGTGGGGTGGTCTTGTCCGCAGTGCCTGCAGGGAGCAGTGTGTGAGATTAGCTGGGCTGTGGTTTTGCACAGAGGGGGTGGCTGTTTTCCAGCTGTGGTGCCCTGAACTAACCTGCATCCATCAGAACTGCACGTCAGGGCTGAGGCGTGGGAGTGAACCCGGCACCTTTAGCGTGAGAGACCCCCGCTCAGCATCCTTGGGAGCCGGTAAGAGGGACCACAAAAGGGAATTGGGATTTTTTCTGCAGTGTGAACATCTGTTTTCCGTGAGCTGGGTAAGCCTACCCAGATGCTCACTGAGCTCAGCAAACACCCAGAGCTGATGTAAGCCTGCCATTTTCAGTACCAAATTATCTGTGACTGAATCATTTAAAAATGTCCCATTTTGTTACAAGTAGATGATGTATTTAATGCACACGATTTAGCTTTAATTTGGGGGGGGGGGGGAAGTCTTCAACTCTGAGATGGCTGCAGCTAAAACTATTAAAACAAGCTTGTTTCCTTGTGAGTAAAAACTAGACAAATGCAAGTGAAGTGACAGGTTTTCAGTGATGGCAATAACTAGCACCTTAATGTATACAGGTAGGTCAATGTTTTGACTTCTGATAATTTAAAAAAAAATAAAAAGGAAAAAGAAAAAAAAGGTTGACTCTAAAACTTGAAACTAGGAGATGTTAAATGCTCCTCCCTGGGTTAAGCATGAAAGAAAATAATGAGAGATGCTTTTGCATCACTTTTAGGTGGGGAGGCTTGGCAAATTATGTTGTTAGAAATCATTAAAGTAGATTTAAATAGAATTACCATGATAAGTGATGTAAAAGCCATGTTTCTTCTCTTCCCCTCCCTCCCCCCCAAGTTTTACAGGCAGAAGAACAGAACGTGCATCTCTGATCTATACTCACCAGCAGCTGCTTGCTTGCTGGTCAAGAATTACAGCTGCTCTATGTGCACAGCTTTCACAAACATATATACCATATGTAAAAGATACTTTTCTGATTGAAATTACATGAAAGGAATGTCAAAGAGCTGCCAGATCAGAAAGAAAGAACCAGATTTTTTTTTCCTTGACATGTCATTAAAGACTAACAAAAAAGAAGTCCAATTAAAGGTCATGGAGCAGTCTTCTGCCCTCATGCATGTGAAAGGCATTGTGCAGGCATAACTAAGGCAGAATTTGACTCCCAAATTAACTCATTTACTGGATGTAAAACTGAAAGAAAATCCTTATGACCAGCTTGTAAGTGTGTATATAATGAAAAATTACAACAGCAGAAAAATGTATTCATATCATATCTCTAATTCAGCAAAATATTAATCACACTGATGTTCAGCAGTGTGTTTAAATACATGCTTAAGTACTTCACTAAGTACTGCCTGTAAACAACTCTATATGACAGTGCATTAACATAGGACCCAGTTTATCTGTATACTTTCTCCAGAGAACTACAATTATTTAAGCACTGCGGCAGCCAGTAGCACAGTGCTGGATAACTTGTGGTGTCCAAATCCCAGCCTTCTGGCTAGTCCCAGTGCAGTCCTTGTCTCCCACCTGCATTACCACTAATGTCTGCACAAGTTTGTTTAAACTTTGTTTTATTCAACAGAATGACAACTGCTGGAATCAGCTGGGCATTTACTAGCTCCCATTAACTTCAGCTCCAGGAAGGAAAGATATGTCCAGGGCAGAATTGTCCCATGTAAGGGTTTATACAGTGCTTAAGCTTCCAACTTGTAAGTCCTGCTAACGTGCAGGGTGTTTCAGGAGCTTTCTGCACTGGGGCACATTTCACCCAGCAAGGTTGGAGCCACTGTCCTCCTGTCAGCTCTTGGGCTGTCTCCAGTGCAGCTCCAAGAAATTATCATTTCAGCACTCAGAAGTTTGATTTTTCTTAACTGCAAAGATTTACAACAGCAATAAAGCCCTGACATAGCATCCCTTTTCTTGAAACCATGATTTGGCTTCACTCCAGCTGCTTGATTTTAACAGCCTGGCCTCCTCTCAGAGAGGCAGGGCTGCTGCTGTGGAAAGGGGTTTGTCCCCAGGTAAAACAGTGCTGGTACCCGCCTGAAGCAGTTGCAGTCACTTGAAGGCTTTCATTTGAAACTTTAAATACTGGAAAATAATTCATTGTTCTCAGAGAGAATAAATGATCTCTTAGAGAAAAGTCCTCTGGCTTTACATGGCACAAAACATTAGTGTTCAACAGGAATGAAGATACATCTTTAAGTAATAGAAGAATTTGTCTGAATAATGCTAAACTCACTGATTTTGGAGGAAATGTTTTTCTACAGAAAGCTTCTATTGATCTATCTCCTATTGATTTTCACAAAAAAAATTCTTCCAGGGCTGGCCATTTAACTGTATGAATACCACAGTGATTTGCCTTTGCTTCTGAAGTCACTATTACCTTCTTGCTGTATGCAAGAAGTGTTCTTGAGAGCTCTGTGTTTCCTCTGATGCTCAGAGGCTTTGCAGAATCCTGCAAGGGTTACGTAGCAGTGGGATGCTGGAGCTGCCTGTGGGTGCCCAGCCGGCGACAGAAAGCCTCTTCCTCTTTGCAGAAGCAAGGCTGTCGGGGTAGCACCAAATTACTGGAAGACTAATGAATGCGCACCAATTCTGGGTGTAGGGAACCCCGTGGAGGGTGCAGGCAGGGTTGAGGAGTAGGTGGTTTCACAGGGGTTGCATAGTTGGACACGGATTGCAGATGGCCAGAGCTGCCCACTGGGTCTGCAGCTGGAATTCATTCTGGGTGGGCTCTAGAGGCTAACGCAAAAATGTCATGCAATTGTCACAGGAAAAAAATGCAAGCAGAGTCAAGTCTACCTATTAGGGGTAAGAAAGGTGAACTGTATGGATGAAACTCATACCACTCCATGAATTCTGGGGCGAAATCTATTACGAGTTTAATGTCTGCTCTACTAAAAAATTATTTGTGATTGTCAGACAGATACTAAGAATCTGGAAAGAAGTATTTGATTTGCCCATTTGTTGATTGTTTCTATATGCATTTGTAACATGCTGTTTCCTGCCACCAGGGGATACAGCACCTGCTGAACTGAGGCCCCAGAACAACTGGGAGCTTTAAAACAAAAAGAGAACCTGAAAGTACACCAGTTGGGGCTAAGTCAGTAGCATGAAGTTAGTTCAGGTATCGCCATACCATACCGTAACAGTTTTGGTACTCACAGTTCTACCCTGGGACTGTCCCTTCAGAGTGCAACAATACTGTCCTTTGTCACGTGTCGAAATAAAGTCCAACTGAGTACCTAATTCTGATTATTTCAGGGAAGTTGCTGCAGAGTTACATTAGCAGTGTTGCCAACAATTTTATCTCTGATCTTGCACATTTAGTATATTAAGACAAAGCTTTGTGAGTCTACTGATTATTTTTTAAATGGGAGGTTTTGATCTTATGGTTGAAATTTAAAAGCAAATTGAAAGTAAATTGAAGACAGTAAATTGAAGGGGCATCAAACATATGCAGTGTCTTGGATTTAGTGGTCTGGATTGTAATTTTTGAAAACGTTTTGGGTTATCAGCACTTGTGCTGTAGAGTAGGGAGCAAATAACTAAGCCCATGAGATTTGTAATGCAATTTGAAGACAAGATTTTTGCAAAAATGCTTAGTATTCATGTTTATCAAAATATGTTTATGTACCCTGGTACTGCAATAGGAGAATACGTATTTGTGAACAGTGACATGGATCTCAGCAAGTATCTCAAAGAGGTTTTTGTAATCACTCAGGTTACATCCCTCTACATCCTGCAGAGCAGCAAAAGGTACTCCTTTTCGTCAGGAAACAAAATAAATCAGACTTAGCATTCGAAAGCCTACATATTGCTGATCATATGGAGCTGTCTTTGCAGACTCAGTGTCTCAAGTTCAGCTTTAATGACTCTACAGAATTTTAGCAAAGTTATTTCTCTAATAAAAATGCCACTTTGCTTCTTGACATAGTTACAGTCAATGCAAAATTTCTGTGGTTTTTTACTGTGTAAATAAAGTAGACGGTTCTAAAGGGTAGGCTGATTTCACGAGCTCATTTTGCAGGTAGTTGTTGTTATATTGTTTGTCATCTATGGAATTTTTTTAGTTTAAATTTTTTGTAATTTTGTTATGGTCAAGAGATTGCAAGAGATCCAGCTCATCTTCTTTTCTCCAAGGTAGCACCCACCAATTGAGCCACCATGCCTGCTAGTTCTCATGTTCCTGGGTGGTTACAAATGTAAGGTAAAATGTGCTCTTTAAAACAATCTAATCAGTGCTTTAAGGTAGGTTAAGCTAGTGGCTTTTTCTAATTGTGAGAGACTAGAAGCAATTTCTGCAGCCTAGCTGATAAGTGGTGACTTTCACAAGCACAGTGCTAAATCAAAGCAATTGCGTTCATCATCTGTTCCTGCTTCGTAGTATGAATCAAAACTGTATCAACGGTAACTTAATTTGTGTAAAACCGCATTTATTTTAGCCAGGTGTGGATCGGCAGTGCCCATATGAATATGTATATGATCAAATGCACTGCATTTGGGATTATATTCTGTCTTTATTAATTTATAGGAAGACTGCAAACTTCTCAGACAGGATCGGTCTGCATTAATGTCAGGTAATGATGCACTGCACATTTTGTCTGTTTTTGCAATGAATTAAAAGAAGAACTTCTCAAGTGCACTTTTTTATTTTACTTCCTTTGTGTTTCTTTTTCTGCCATGTTTTTTCCATCTGTTTCTCTTTGTGAAAAATGCAGATTCATCAGGAATGAAGGTTGAGTTGAGTTTTCACCTGCAGGGTATGCGACAGGAATACTGTTGGGCAGCCCAAATCTGTCTACCCATGCTTGTCTCCCAGTTCACAGCTAAGATGTAATCTTGCCTAATCAAGTGCTGCACTGCCACTTGGGTGTTACCCCTCTGTGTGTGGCTCTTTCAAGGTGGCTTTTGAGACAGTAGCAGGGATATAGGCCTGTGAAGTGCCAGCCGTGACAGGCTGCAAAATGCAAGTTATCCCGTTGCTGGGGTAAAGAGAACTTGAGGGTGTGCTTCCCCCTGTCAGTGCTGCCTGCCCCATGTCAGGAGCATCCGCAGCAGCTGCCCTCTATAGTCTTCCTCTGCTGGGCAGGAGGAGGACTTTCTTTACCTGTGCCAGACAAGCAAAAGAAAAGACTGACTTCAAAATGATCCTGGCTTTTTACTGTTCTTCTCTTGGCCATGGAGAAGAGCGAGAAGAGGATTCTGCAGGAGCTTACAGGGCTGGGCTGGGTCGTAAGAAGGTGCAGTGTAGAGGATCTAGGATTTTCATGGGAGGCTAGGAGAAGCTGGGTGTTGGGAAGGAGACCTTGGCTCTATTTTATATACAGGTTAAATAATAAGTAGTGTTGCTGGGATGGGTGATGCCTTGAGAACAGTTCCTTCTTGTAAGCAGTTGGGAAAGAGAGGTGTAATTCAGCAGTGCCTTCAGACATTCCTGATGGAATAGGCATTCTTCAGCTTTTCTGCATGCCTTCCCCAGAAAATCATTCTTTAGGGAGGTGAGAAGAGAGCTGTAATCTGGCCACCTTTGTGCACTGTGTTTCCATTGGAAAGGATTGACTATTTCAGAAAGAATTCTTTGTTTTCCTTTCATTCCGTAGGTTATTTTTTTGTATCACTTGTTTCCTCACCTCCTCTTTCCCCTTCCTTACCCCTGTAATGAGGAAGCACGCTCTTTGTCAAAAGCGAGCATGTCGTTTTACCCAGCTTCCAGATCATTATTAAGAGAGAGAGGGAGAGAGATTTGGCGGCGTATTGGTGAGGAAGGGAACTGTGCCTGCTATATTTCACTGGGACTGGCGCGTGGAGTAGAAAAGCAGATGTGTGTGGACTGCCAGAGAAATCGCTGACTGATCTTCGTGCAGTCTGGGTTCGGGGAGCTGAGACAAGACAAGGCAAAGCAGGTATGACTGATAACCGTGCCAAAGCCTGAGCACCTGCCGTGCCTATTGCAGGCAGCGGGAGCCGGGGAGGGCTCAGCATCTGCCAGGATTGATGCACCGAGCATTTGCTGGGGTTTGTGTACTCCATTTGATTTCTTCCCTTTCACGCCGAACACGAGGAACAAGCAGAAGTTAACTGCTTGGGAGGAAGCTGGCTATGTCTTTTTTTGTGCTGCGTTTCACCTCTTTTGTTTTTTGGTTGGCTGCAAAACCTGAAGCCAAATGATTGAAATGCCTCTACCGGGGAGGGGGGAGCCGAGCACACCGCACCCCATCTAGTGGCTCAGCCTCGAACTGCCGGCGAGAAGGGAATGCGGCAGGAGGAGGAGGAGGAGGAGGAGGAGGAGGAGGAGGGCTCCTGCAACTCCTGCCGTGGGCTTTCGGACTCCACAGCACCTACCTGGGTGATTCAGGGATGCTGAAGCAGCTGCAGGGTAGGCAGGCGTTAGCTGCCTGTCAGACCTGGGGTGGATCACCCCCAAGGGGCTTGCACCAGGCTTGAGAAGAGCGTTAGACAGACGGCAATACCAAGCCCTCCAGAGTTAGGAAGTACGAGAATTAAGCTGCTTCTGCAACCTTAATTCGGCCTCTGTTTGCATAAGCATTAAGATGCAATCTCTAATGATACCACACACTATTCTTTGTCACATGTCAGTGCACAGAAGGGACCGTGCTGAATTTCTGCTTGCAGTATGTCTTCTGTTGTTCAGCGAGTAGATCCTGTCTGTCACACATTACTGAAATCTTCTGAAGACAGAAGTTTTCCACAAGGTTCCCTTCACAGGCTTCACAACAACAGGGGACAACTGCTTCACTGGCATCCGTTGTGGTATTTTTGCACCATCCTCTTTGTGAGAAGCATAGGCTGTCATTGTTTCCATTTTGCAGGTGAGGAACAGAAGTGCAGTGAGGTTAAAGTCAAAGGTATCCTTTATTGTGGGGTACCCGTTTCAAGGCCCCTCAGACTGTGCTTTCCAGACGGCTTCTCGCACCTATTTCAGTTACAGCAGTGAACATGGGGCGCTGCTGCGTATCAGACACAGGGATCAGATCAGGCTCTCTGAAAATGAAGCACACGTAATTAGTGTTCTCAGAACAGGGGAAGTGGGTAGCTGTGGAAAAAATTAGCTTAAGAGACTTGTCTAGCACCACAGCAACATCATGCAGCAAAGGCAGGGACAGGATTCCATCCTCCACCTCAGGGCACAGCTGCCTTAACTGTGAGGAATCCCATCTGCTCCTGCAGCCCCCAGACTCTCCCTACACACCTTCCAGAGGTAGAGCAACCTCTCACAGTGAGATGTCTCGTTTACTGTTACCTGCTTTACTCATAGGGTGGCTTCATCCCCTGTGCAGGGGTTGTGGCTGTAAGGTAGGTGAAGCTGTTGCTGTTGTTTCAAGTTCCTTTCTACCCAAACCACATCTCATGGTCTTGTCTCCTCCTTCACGGCAGCCCTGGAACTTGTTTGACTCCTGGGTGAGCCTGCTCAGGGCATTAAACCAAAATGAAAATGTACTCGTTTTCTGGGTTATTTTCCCACCAGATTATTGCTTTGAAAGGGCTCACTGAGGGGTGCTGAGGACAGACTGTGGTAGCATGAAGAGGGGCCTGGATTGCATGGGCTGTGAGAGGAACAGGGCCACAGCAACACTGGGTTAGACCCATTTAAATGTTTTGGTATCGTGTGCTGAGGTTGTAGTTTCACAGTCACGAGAAGCTGATGCCAGCTGGTGCTGCTGCTGATACATCAGTCCTTCCCTTCTTCTCATGGCCTGGCTTTTCTGCTCATTCCCATTTGTGAGGCGAGGCAGGGAAGCTTAGTGGGGAACAGATCTGGGTTAAATTCAATGTGCCTTAAAAAAATAGTGTGGTTTCTCGCCTGTTTATTGCTTGGCTACATGTGTCCGTCAGCCATCACAGGGAGTGATGGGACCTGGGACAAGAAAGGGCAGAAATGTTTCTTGCAGTGGCCACTTCTGCAGGCCAGGCCTCTGCTGTTCATGGGACTGAACCTTCAGTTCAAGGACTGAACCTTCAGCAGTTGGGAGGTATCACAGGTACTGTGTTAAGGGCCATACCAACATAAACAGCGAGGTGCCAGAGGAGATGTGCACTGCAGTCTCTCATAATGGTAGTCCATAAGTTCTGAATGCCCCACATCTCCTCAGCATACCTTTCAAGGTATGCTGAGAAACGGTGCGTCATGTAGGCTGGCTTTGTAGGTCTGCCATACACATCTCTGCCTTTTGAATTCAGGTGGTTGCTGGTGGCAGTGGAGGCTGTGTGTCCTGGGAACCAGGGGGTGTAAACAGCCCAAATTTCCACCCAGATGTGCTGACAGCGGAGTGTGAGGAGTGCAGGACTTGGGGCTGTGGATCAGTATGTGCTATTGTGCTTGCAGATTTTGCTCTCTCTTCCTCAAGTCCTGGTTCTTTCTGCCATGCCCCCTCTGACCTGACCTGATCCAACTCATCTCTGTATGTTTGTTTCAGTTTCATTCCCGTATTGAATTCAGTCTCCACCAGAACCTGGTCCAAGCCACGGTTACTAGCACAGTGAGTCCCAGTTTTGTTCATAGAGTCCCTGTGTCTTGGTCCTTGCTTCCCTCCACCTAGCTAACTGAAAATGATACTTTTGTGAACGCTACTGTTTGCAAAATTAACTTCTTCAACAAAAATACAAGCCAAACGAGGATACTTAGTTAAGTATATTTTAAGTATTCGGGATTGGTCCCAACAACTTTAATTTACTCTAGTGTACGTGTCAAATCCTGCAGTCCCAGCATGGCCAGTGATTTAAATTAACCTGACCTTTTATCCTGTTTGTCAGCAGTCCATGACCACGCACTAGTGTGTGATTTGTGAATTATTTGTGATTCTGTGTGAACATGGTTTAGCCCATGAGTTTTGACACCACTTGATTTAAGTAGCAGCTGCTTGTGCTGTGATACTCAGCTTGGTATTCAGTTTTGAGAAACATAGTTTTGCTTCTGTTTTCTGACTGGATGCTTTCTAAATCCCCAAAAAGTTTTTGAGGAGACAGAAAAAAATTTCTGATATGAGTGCTTATATAGAATGATTTTTTCTCATCGTTGTGATTAAGCATCACAACGCATTTTTCATAACAGTTTTTCTGAAAATAGTGAGCAGTTGTGTTATTATAGAAAACAGAAGAAAATTAACATAAATTTAATCCAAATCTATTAATGGATATTTTTTTTTCAGATATACATTCTTATTTCATCTTCTGAGAGTATAGATTTACAAAGTGAGTGATCTGTGTCAGTTTTACCTAGGTATGTGGTCTTGCTGCCCAGGTCATATTTCCTTCCCTGAGCTTGAAAATGTTCTGTGGGCCTGCCATTTTTCCCTTCCTTGGAAGCCCATCTGTGAGGAGAAGTCTAGGAAAGCTGCATTGCTGCCTGGTTTCTTTTGGAGAAACCAGTCTTTGGTATTACCTAATTTACGTGGATTGATTCCTGTGTTTCCCTCTGTATTTGTCTACCTAGTGGTTAGTACATTTTAGAACGGGGTCTTATTGTCCATCCTGAACAAAACAAATACTATTAATTGTGTTTAATTCTGTCCGTCGTGGAAAAAGTGTCAACAGTAGGACAGTCTTCTCCTGGTACTTGCAATGATCACGGTGGTGGTGATGAGAAGGTTAAGCTCTGCTAGGACATCTTCAAGTGCCTTTTTTGCGCAGGGTGCTGGTGGGGATGTGCAGAACGGGGGTACAGTCTGGGCTGCAGTCCCCACTCAGACAGCAACGTTCCCACTTACGGGTGTGTATCAGAGCGTGGTGGGGCTGGTGGCTCCATGAGAACAGACGTCAACATGCATCCAGAGTCCATCCAGGAGGTGAGGCCAAAGACGGGACTTGAGACGCGCTACAGCATACCTACGTGGAGTCCCTCCAGGCCAGGTCTGGGTACCTAGGCTTGAGCTGAAATGGGGCTCCTGTGCCTGTGAGCGAGTGGTGTTGAGGGAGACCTCAGGCCAGTCAGGGCCGTTGGGTCCTGTTGGTGCCCTCAGCACCCTGGCAGTACGTTGTCAGTGGCCTGTCCATTAACAATTCACTCAGAGCCGCCTTGGTGGTCACTGGCAGGGACTCCTGAGCTTCCTTTAGGCAGCTCAGGTACATTAACATAACACTACATGGACATTTCTGCTTCTGCATGCTGTGCCTGGGCATGCTGGAAGTTAGGCATGTTAGAGTTTCAGACTCTTCTTCAGGTACCTGTACAAGGTATATATCTTCTGGGAATTGAAACATTTTTTGAGCTTGTTTCCTGGTGGTAAGCATTGGGCAGAACCTTCTACCCTCTTCTGCTTTATATCTAGTGTTTTAGGTATGTGCTGGACGCTCTTATATACAAAACCTTTCGTTTGTGAATACTGAAGTATTTAAAAGGAAAAATCCTAAAATCCATAGCAGTGAAGGTTTCAATTTATCTATTATGAGTGAACTTATGTGTATTGAAACAGCTGTTTTAATATGGTGAAATATGGGCACATCCCTCCTCCATGTAGAGTTTTGGAAATGGAAAATCATGTTTTTCTTCTTCTCCTGGAATAACTTCAAGACTTAGTGGGGAAAAAAAAACTTTTGGTGGCTCTAAAATAATACATTGTTTTAGAGTGGAGAGCAGGATAGGGAGTACTGAGACCAGGAGAGAAAATAGTGAAAGATTCGACTTTTGGGGTAGTGGGGGCCGAGTAAGATCTTGCTGCATGTGACGAATTCTTTTAAAAACATGGATCCCTGAGCAACACCAACAAAATCCAGCCAGGAAAATGGAAGGAGTGGTTGTGGTTGTCCTGAGCTTGGAAGGTTACCTTCAGAGAAGACCAGGAAAATGCATGCATCTCAAGGTCGGGTAGAAATTGAGCCACAAATGGACGCAACTGGTCACAAGCAGTTGGGTATTAACAAACCCCTCCTGGGTGGGGTCTTCTGTCCTGTGGCACTGTTAGAAAAGGAAATGCATGTCCTTGTGTTGACATCTTGGAGGATCTGAAAGCCTCCAGTGGGACAAAACAGTATTTCTTTCTGGAGCTTTCTGGCAACTCTGCTGTGATTTTCTCCCATCGGGGACTACTCATCACTTCCTCCATGAGGAGATTTTGTTGTGCGAAATGTCACACATGAATGTTTCATCATGAGACTGTTAGATGTGATGAGATGTCATTCCCCAGTAATATATGTTGGGTTCTACTTTAGAGATCATAAATCCAGGCCTGAGTAGGTACACAGCACATTCTACTGGGGAGCAACCATCATTGAGGTAACAATGCATAACTCACGATGGTGGACAGTAAGTGTCTCCTGATAAATGGTCTGTGGGAGTCAGTGGGGCATCTGGGTGGCTGGGGGCAGCCTTCAGCAGGTTGTCAGGTAAGTAGGGGGTAACAGAACAATATGAATTATCGCTTTGAACCTTCCCACAAGATCGTGCATTACATCCCCCTGCCTCGCGTCATGCCAAGACATTTGGTGTATTGTTACATGTGCTTCTCAGTTGCTATATGGGCTGTTCAGCCGCACACAGTCATTTCCATAGGGAAAGTGGCAGGGGGAGCACAGCAGGGTGTGTGTCACTTTGCTATACACTGCATGGGGAGGATTGTGCCAGGATTTTGGTAAAAGAACATCACCTTTTAAGGTGAGAGTGCAGCATTTTCCTACTTTATTTAGACACTGTTGATCTGAGTAGGCAGCTTTATTTTATTGTTCAAATGAAATCCAAATAGGTGCTTGCAGCTTTGAAAATATACAGGTAAAATTTGTTCTTGCAAGCAGCCAAATGTATGTGTTGCCTGAAAACCAATAGAATGATCTGCCATAAGGGTGAATTTCACCCATAGAAGCAGGCAGGTCAGTACTCAGAACTTGCATCCAAGTAACTTCAAAACAATTTAATTCAGGGGGGAGCTGAGCATGCCAGATATTCCTGATGTTGTTTGCCTGATGTGGTGTGTCAGCATGAATTTAAGTGTCTTATGTTAGATGCTCACATATGAAAAATGTAGCCCATTAAAACAATTAAACTGATGATCCTGCTGAAAAAGCCTGGCTGGTGTTATTCCAGAGAATGTATCAAAAGAGTAACTCCTGACATTTGAATTAAAAAAATAATATTTTCATTAATAAGGAATATCTTCATAATGTGAAATGTCTTCATTAATTTTAAGTAATTTTATGAAATGCCATTCACTGTGTTACGAATAATTCCAGGGACTTTCATCTCACCTCTTTCTTGGTGCTTATGTTATCTTGACTAGAGGATACGTTTGGGGTGGCATTTTGCTTTTGCTTACCTGCAGCCTCAGGTGAAGTAGTGACTGTGTCCTAGATGAACTCAGATATCCTGTGCCGATCCTACCTGTGATGGATTGAATGGAGTTGCCACAAAACTGGCAGGGGGATGAAGAGGTTGTGAAGTTTCTGGCTGAGCTGATGGAGTTCTCTGTGGTGCAGCTGGACCAGAGCTATAACAATTATTTGCTCTCAAAGGTGACTTTGAGGCACAGTGCTTTATCTTAGGATTTTCTGCTTATGGTGACTGCTGTTGGATTGTTCCAGGCTTCCTCCACTGAGCTGAGCTCAGACTCAAGATTGGCATTGGTGTGTTGCTAGAAAAAGTACTACACACGTGTTTGCTTGAATTTGAGGTTGACAGGGTACAGTTTGGCGTCAGGAATGTTAATAGAGGTATTTGCCATCTACTGTTGATGTCTCCTTTTTTAACTTTGTTTCATTACCTTTTGAGCAGAAAATACCAGTGGGTGAAAACCTGATGCCTTTGAAGTCAATGGCAAAACTCCCACCATGTTCACTGAGGCTAGAATTCCGTACTTAAACTGTGGTCAGTCTTTCCCCACAGTTATTAAATAACAAACAATCTAAGTGAACAATTCACAGAGGAATCCTAGTGTTTATTTAGATAACCTCCTGGGTGAGAAATAACAAGTAGCGTTCAGTAATAAATGCATAGCCTTCCTAAACATGATGTATGAACCAAAGAAAGGTGAATAGTATCTGATACTCAAGAAATAATTGGACCAGCTGTGGTCTACCCAGCCTTTTGCAGAGGGGGCTGGGAAAGAAATTAGTATTGTATCTCTGCCATGAGCAAAATCAGAGTCTCCTAAAGTGACTTTGTAGGTGCTTTCTGTATGGGAAGAGACATCTTCTCATACTACTCTGCCCTCTGGAGAGCTCTGGAAATAATCAGTTTTCAAGTAGCAGCAGTTGAATATTATGTAGCCAACAGGTTAGGCTGTTAATATTGTGGAAGGTCGTTATTGACCCCATATGTCCTCTGATTATGACGTCCTGGTTCTGGAAACACACTCTTCTCTTGCGTCATCTGCACAGGTCATTAGAGATGATAAGCTTGACTTCTTGGTGTGTACTGAGTTTTGAAGGGGCTATGCTCAAGCTGTGCAGTAGCTGAGGAAGAGATTTCTTGGCTTTCCTCACAGTACCTCCTGTATCCCAAGCAGCTGAATGGTTCAGGGCAGTGAAAAATCTATGAGGGTTTTACATGGTTTTTTTAAATTTTGAATAGAAGAATCAAATGCCGTTTGTGAAAGGAGTTTTTAGCAGAGCAGGGGAATGGCTATGGGCTGTATCAGCTTTCAGATCTCCTGGGACCAGAACTCATCCCTCCTCCTGTCCTGAGAAATTCCATTCCTGTTCCTCTTTCTTTCCTGCTAGTTACTGTTGAAGTGGTGATAGACAGGGGAAGGTGTAAGAAGAATGAGGAAATGCTGACCCCTTGATTAATGTATGGAGAACAACCAGATGCTGTTTCCTAAATGCACAGTTGTTGGCAGAAACTAAGCAAAACAAACAGCACACGTTAATGTGTTAGGTGAGTGAGGTGTGTCGCTGTCACCCCCATACAAAAGTTAGAGGTGCCTTTGGAGTATCATTGCATCTAGCTGACCTCATAGGTGTTATGGTTGTGAGTGTTTGGTTTCATGAGCATTTGGCTATAAGCCATAGGCTCTGTTTTTGCAAGTAGGTCCCAGAACATTACCAGGTGCCTTTCAGCAAGTAAGGTTTGGCATATGAGAGGAGTTTTTGCCTGCAGCAGGTATGGTGATGTGCAGAGTGCTGCTGTGTCTTCCACCCGCGTCTGCATCTGAAGAATGTCCATGAGTGTCACCTCCTGCACAATGTCACTGATTTTGTGTAGTGAAGTATTCTGTAGCAAACACCGCTGCAGTCTTGGACTCCGCTGCTTTCCAGATCATTCTCAAGAATAAATCACCCATTCAGTTTTCACCTAGAAAGCTCTGCATGTTACGTATCTGTACCTGAGAAATTGCCTCCCACCTTACTGAGGGTCTGCCGCCAATCATGCATAAATAGCATGGGAAGGGGGCTGGTGGGGTGGTTGCCTTCTGTAGGGCTGCTTGGATTCGTTTGTGCTCTTGGTCCAGGGAAGCACAAGTTTGTTAACTGCGGGCCTCCCAAGCTTTGCGAAGTGTGTGTGAGGGGCAGGGGCCCAGAAGAGGTGGTTTCTGCCCACTCCGGCTAATCTATTTATATCTGTCTGTCTCACGTAATTCTCTGGCACCTATCACCTTGGTAGCTAAGCGTGTTTCTCAGATGACCATGGCTTTTTTTCATCTTCTCTTTTTAATAATCTTTTCTCCTTCCTTTTAAATTGATCTTTAATAAAGTTGAGAATTCTTGCACAGGGTTTTATAAACATGTGTTATTAAATTTTAAATCTGTTTTGAAAGTGCCTCTATCCTACTCCCTCCTAGTAAAGTGACCTTTTTAAATGGAGGGAAGTGGGTTTAGATGACAGTCATGATAAATGCGGTCATGTTCACTCAATAAAATAAGGCCCAGTGCATTTGAGGATAAATCAGTGAAATGTACAGCCCCACCTGTCTGTCTCCATCATTCATTTCCACTGTCACTTTCACAGTGGCTGATGGATCACAGTTGCTGTAAAATTAGACAGCCTTTAATCTCATTTCATCCTGATTAGCTTCTCCTTACCCTTTCCCTCTAACTCACTGACTGACACGCTAAAAACTCACACCGGGCTGTGTTTGAGCGTGGCGTACAAACTTCTCTTCAAATACCCTTTTTGCGGGGCAGGCATGTGTTCCACTGAGTTGAAATCGAAAAATGAGAAGATGGGATTTTCACATTATTAAAGCAAAACAGCAGACAAAGGCTCGTATAAAATTAATGGAAGCAGCAGCCTGGCCAGACTGTGTGATGGGCCAAATTCTTCCTGTTACACCCTGACAGGCCCAGTGAGTTTGAGAAGATTGTTCCTACTAGAGGCTAAATTTAGCATGCTCGTTGCCTTGTAATTTTGACTGTATCTACGAAAAGTTAGGTCCTATATAGTTGTGTGTTTGAAAGGAATTACAGTTCACATCATGTTTTCTGATGCTTTTAAGGGGCATTTTATGGTGGTAAAAAAACCAAAACCTGTTCACTCCTGTTGTTTTGATCTCTGTGTATAACTCATGATTCTGAGGGACCCTGAAAACAGTCGGCAAGATTGACTGTGATGCTGGCTGTTTCACAGTTTTGATGCCAAAAGTCCCTTCTTACTAGATGTCCACAGTGTTGCTGCACCCTCCCTGTTTTGTCCAGCCCCCTCCAGCCCCCTGGGCAGATTCATGAGACCAAGAACAGAGTTTTCCCCAAAGCTCTGCGAGAAACAAAGATTATAGTAATGGTTTGCAGTGTTTTATTGCAATCACATTTCCTTCTTAAGCCCAAAAACCAGCCTCCTTTCCAAGGCAAGCTTCCCTTTAGCTTTCCTGTGGGTTACTGGTGGTAGTTTGGGTCATTTGGGCCCAGTCCCGTATCAGTGGGAATGTTGCCATCAAGTTAAGTAGGAGGCAGGATTAAGGCCTTAGTTTTCAAGGTTTAATTATCATCGTAAGTGTGGTAGTCTTATTGCATAGTTTATATGCATAGGAACAGCAGAAAAGCTTAAAATATAATTTCTTCCTCTACTGGCCCTGTTTGTGTCAATATGGAGGATAAATAAACAACAGCCTTTGCAAAAATAGAAACAATGTGAAAAATAAGCATGTGTGCTGTCTGCAGCCATTTGTTTTGGTAAACACTAGATCTCCCCCGACTGACCAACAGAAGAGCCTGGTTGAGGGTACAACCACTGGCTTGGACCTAATATGGAACCCTAACACAGAGCATTGGATTAGGTAAGGATTGAAGCCCCTCCAGAGTGATCCTGAGGAGTTTCTTCTTGAGAGGAGGGGTCCCAAAAAGCATCTAAGAAAATTTCCCATGGGAGATCCAAATTCATTATGTAGTACAAGCATCCACAAAATCAAGGAAGGTGCTGGCGTTATGAGAAAGAAGATTTTAAAATAGGAAAATGTCTTGAGCTTAAAGAATGAGATAAATATGATATGGGGGCTAAAAAGATAACAAAAATCTTTTTCATTATCTCATCCCAGTGTAGGAATATCTAGGTAGTATAAAATCTTATGCAGTGCCTGGTATAGGATTACTTCTCAGTTATCTAAAGTATACTAGTAGCAAATAACTTTAATTAATGAACTTTCACTGTACTTGGCTGCTCAATTTAAGAACTGCTTCACTCTACATGACTTGTAAGACCACAGACTATGGAAATGATATTCAACCTTTACTAGAAACTAAAAACATACCTTACTTATTCATCATTGCCTTGGCAAAAACTTTAGTGAGAAGCTTAAATGAGCCCACTTGATCTTTAAGAAAATGTGTCCTAAATAACAAAGCTGTGCATATTTCTTATTATTATTATTTGCATATGCTATACTGCACAACTGCATTCTGAGAAAAATAAAAGATAATAAAACAAATGAAATGAGAGATATATCACCCAAAATAATCCAAGTGTGAGATAGGCTGCTTTTTTTTTTTTTTTTTTTTGGCATTGGCAAAAGAGCACAAAGTAAGAGCTGGCCCTGAGTCATATTGATTTCCCACTGCACTGGTTTCCTAAGTGCTCTGTTGATCCGTGTCAAGCAATAAGTTCCCTGCCTGTACATGCACATCACCTCCCCATTTGTCCTCACCTAGATTTAAGGTGCCCATATGATGAGCTGAACAAGGACATCATTTTTCCTACTGGTGTCATTGGGCCAAAACTACTCTATGTGGTATGATAACTAATGCTATGTAAGTTAACATTTACCTTATAGTATCACAATAGTGCTGTATGGCACGCTGCAATAATATAGGCATGTTATGTATATATAAGTCCTTATTTTTGTGTCTTAGCATTTGCAGTGGAAAAGGTAAATTTAAAAAATAGATTATTGCAACTGTAGTTGGTCCATAGTAATTGCGACGCCTCCAAAAAAAAGGGATATTGCAAACCTAATGCCACAGTTTTGATCTTTGTTAACAAAGGGCTTCCTGATTAGATGAATAGAAAATGTGTGATTGTGCTGCTAATGACATTGTACAGGAAATTAAGCGTATACATTTGGAAAAGGCATTAAATCAGCAGGACCTTAATTTAAAAACTTAAAACTGTATGGAAATGCAGCTTGTTCATTGCTGTGTAATAGAAAGCTACTGAACATACTGACTCTTCTTGTGGAAACATTACCAGCAGAACAAAGCTGGGCTGAGGTTTTTTTAATGTTTCCTAGCATACCAGGATTCTTAGCATCTGCTTATTTTCAGGGAAATATCAGGCAACTTCACCCCTTTTTACAAGTTGTTTTTAGAGCAGCATATATGGCACTTGGGCTGGGGGGGAGGGGGCGCTGAAGGTCCAGAGAGAATTCCAGCTTTTTTCCTTCATAATTTGCAAGATTGAATAGTGTAAGATTACTGATTAGTGGCTTTTTCTGCTGCTAAGTCAGTGGACATACATGCTTGGGGTGATGCATTCCCCTGTTATTTTATATAGATGTAATCTCAATGTTGTATTTTGTACCTTTGGAAGTATTTGATGGAATCAGTGCTCTGAGCTGACAAAGAATTCTTGCTTTACTTACAGTTATGCCATATAACAGTGCCCATCACTGTGTTGTGGAAGTGGAAAACTTCTTGTTTGTGCTGGGAGGAGAAGACCAATGGAACCCTAATGGTATGTATAGAATATTAAGAGACACAAGCAGCATCTGCCTTCCTGTGTCTGTGTCCATCCATCAGGTCAGCTGATGTAGTCATTAGCTAGGGATTTTGAGGACCCTCAGCCTAATTGTTGAAGCTAGCAAAGGCTACTTTTAGATATTGGTGTAATAAATATCTGGTACCTCAGCATTAGCACTTCCGTCATTCATCAGCTCCCACATCCCTTGAGAAATGCCACAGGCAGCAGAAAAGACTCTTTCAAGTGCATGCACCAGGCAGCAGCTGTTAAGAATTTTAACCTTCATTTCCAGTCTCCTTCCAGTCATAATATAATAATGCAATTGCAGTAGATGAATGCTTCTTTTCTATTGTCAAACAAGATACTCGCAGCTAAAGTTGTTAATGTTTTAATTATCTAGTCTCTGAGATTCTTAAACTGGTCCTTTTTTTAGTCTTGTGCAAGAGCTTCTCATACAGATTATCTGCTGCTACCTTCTTTGATTTGATTACTTCATAAATTTACCGCAAAGAGAAATTAAACAATTTAACAGGCTTCTGAGCAAAGCAAAAGGAGAATACCATGCCTTGCAAAATTCACAAAATTGTCAAGACATTGTTAAAAAGCTTGCACACAAAGAAAGAGTTGTAGTTGTAGCAGTCTGTGTAACAGAGATAATTATGACTGAGAAACCATAAAACAGCTTGCAGGTACACATTTTTACTTTAAAACACCAGAGGATCCAGCTGAAATTACATATACTGCATATATTTTATTGTGAATGCCCCATTTCAGCATCTGCACTAAACCAAATTATAGAAAATTGTTACATCTGTTCACTTCCTAAAACCTGAGACAAACAATCCAGTCCACCCTATAAGCATATTTCCGGTGTAGTTAAAAATATCACTAAATGTCTTAGGGGAAGAGCCCCTTACTTCTATTGTTGAATCTCCTATATATTAAACAGGAGGTAGTGTGGTGTCATTATTGACTATTATTATTAGGACCATCAGCCACATCTAACAACGGAGAGCTCCTTGTGCTTGGTGGTAGGCATATGTATAATAAGAGGCAGACTTTGTTTTAGACAGTTTGTAGTTAAATGGCCATGTCACATGAAGGATAAAAGAAGTATGATTACCCACAACGTAGAGATGTGGAAACTGGGTCTCAAGGTGGGATGTTATCTCATGCAGAGATGTTAGAAGGGGCACGTACACTGCATATGCGAAAGGAGTTGAGCACAACTATATGTCAGGTGGATGGTGCCTAGGTCTGAGGTCACCTAGATCAACCCCTGAGCTGAAGATGTTGCTGAAGACATCTGACATCTTCCTTGTTATGTGCATACTAGGGCAGCAATTTTTCTGTAGAGAAGATAGTAGGAATAAAAGAGGTAGGAGCATTGCTGATAACTGATCTCTTTACAAATTTACTGCGAGAGAAATGGATCTTACTTGTCACAAAAAGCAGACCTGAAATCATAAACTACACCCAGTGCTATTGCTGGGCTAATTCTTTCTTGGATCTGATCTCTAAATGTGCAGCTACATGAGAGCTGCTCACATGTACCTGCTTGAATTTATGTAAAGGCCGTTGTCTGCTGTTCTCATAGACAGGAGGGGCTTCAGGCAGACCTAGCTGGGACTGTCTTGCCAGAGAATTACAAGGCTTTTTATTTGAGTGAGAATGTGCCAGGTGTTTTTCCAGTGGAAAGACTTATCCTTGAGATGGGGGCCATGGAAGGAGCATGACACATTTCTTTAGCCATCAGACTGGCGGATTCTTGAGAAGCTGGGTGGACCCTGAGGGGCGCCCATGCCCCCTCCATGCTGCCCCTGTGACTTCCTAACAACTTAGGGTGCGCGGGACACATTTTTTCTCACTTCTTTACATCCTTCTGTAGCTATGCCTTTCCAGTCACAAGGGATCCCTGCATGAGTAAATGCTGATGAGAGCAGGTTGAAGAACACAGGCATGGATTTAAGACCAGCCTTCTTAACCTTCAGAGCCCTTCACCTGTCAGCATGGCTGCAGAGACATTCCTGTAGAGAGCAGAGAGCAGCATCTGCCTCCTTTTGTCCCATCGTCCTGATTAGCAAATCCTGATTTCTGATCACTTGTCACAGTTCCTATGTTCTGACAGGTGTTTCCTAACATGTAACCTGACTGATGAACAAGGCAAAATAATAAACGTTTCTCCTTCAAACTGTAGTCCAAAATTAAACTGGAGTCAAACCAGTTACACCAGGCAGCTTAAGCAGGTCATCAGGTCCTTTTTCTGCCATCACAGGCATCATGTTGTCCCATTTTGTAAATTTTCTAAGCTACATTCAAAAAGCAGTTGGATTTTTAGCCCCCACTACTCCTGTTGGAAAGCTGTTACGGAATCCAATGGCTCCAAATGACTAGAAACCTTATGCTAATTTCCAGTAAAATGTATTCTTTGACTGTCTAAATCACCTTGTTCTCATGCCAAAGTTGGCCTTTAGCTTAATAGTTTTTCCCCTGGAGATTTGTTCTTCTGATGTATTACAGGCAGTGCTCCTATCCCCTTTCAGCTTTTGTTTTCCTAGGTGCAACAAGCCAAGTTCTTTGTTTCCTGCCATAAGGTAAACTTTCTGTTCCTCCTGTCTCCATAGTAGCTCTTCTTTGTGCCTGTTCTGGTGTGATTTCATCTCCCTTCCTGTGAAGTGACCAGATTTGTATCCTGTTTTCCCACTCTAGGCTCACTAAACCCTTCTCTTTCTACCATGCACTATAAAAGCCTCCACATAACATGGTATTTGTACTGAATATGTGTATAACACATGTTCTGTTAAGAAGCTAAGGTCCCCGAATGAAAGGTTTGTATGACAAAAATTAAAAAGTTGTTATATGACCACTGAAATGCCCAGTAACTCTGAAAGATGTAGTGAATATGGCAGCATTAAAACCTCCTACATTGTTTTGAAATCCTGCTTTTTGGAATAGAAATAGGTTAATAAATGTCTTAAACAGTGAGATGTAGGGCCAGTTAGATGCCTGCTGTTACTGTTTTACTGTTTATTGAATCTATAGCTCTCACTGCCTCTTTTTCTAAATTGTATAGACTAAAGGAATTCAGAAAAGGGACCAAAAGCAAAGCCTCGCTTCACTAAACCCAGCAGTAAAATGACCAGTTGCCCTTAGTGTATGGGGATCTCACCCTATGTCTTGAGATGTGTTTGCGTGGTGCTCAGCATAAAGGGCTTTGGTCCTCATTAGGCACCACGCTGGATTTGAAGGGAAATGCTGCATTATTCATCAGTCTTCTGCTTTACCCTCCTCATATAGAACACACTTGCAACACAGCGAGCGAATGAGTTTGCTTCCAGACAGAGTGGTCAACATGGTTTCTTTCTCTGTTTTCTTGTAGAACATGATCTTAAATTATTAGAAATATAAATTGTAGCTGTATCATTATTCTTCTTTACAATCTTGATAGTCTGTTTACACATGCTGAAGTAAGTGTGGAATGAAACAAGCAAAGCGAGCCAATCCTACAGAGGCTTGTCTGATGCAAAAATATTCACCTTGTAGAATACCCAGTGACCATTTATAGAACTGTGACATATGCAGTTGGGTTATTCTGCTGGCCTGTGAAGCCTCTAATTCAATTTTTTAGTCACACATACATAAACAAAGGTTTCTGTTTCCGAGATCCTCATCTGTTAGAGTCTCAGGTGTTACAGGAAATTGCCATACACTCTCTTGCTTCAGTTTTCTTGCTTTGATGTCAATCTGCATGTAAAATAAGGTGAAATCTTAATATCGTGAAGACATGAATACAGTTCTTGGGCTTGACAGCAGGGATAAGCTAGTTAGCTGGTGTATGTTGCTCATGTTTCATATTTTAGCTAACACACTTGGAATAAAACTCCAAGAGTGTATTCGCCCTTCGATGCACATGTGTAGTTTCTTCTAACTTACACTGAAAGTACATGGTAGAATAAACCATCTAGTGCAAACACTGCATACCCCATGCTGATGGCTTATGCAGCTCCTGGTTATTTGCACAATGTTTTTTTACAGTGTTCCACATAGAGATGATGTGAGGAGAAAGAAAAGCACATGTTCTCCCTTTGATTTTTTTTACCTGACACAAAATACTCTACTTACAAAAAATACTGTGGGGATGCCCTCTTTTGGGCAGTAATTGTGTTTAGTGCTGTGATTTATGGTGGCTGTGAAAGTACCACAGCATCTATAAGTAAATTTAAATACACATTTTCAAGATCTTATTACAGAGAGAAAGAATAATCTCTATCTGCTTTTACTGCTAGCAATTGCTAATTCAAACCTTGCAGTGCCCCATTTGTTGAATTATTACTGTACACATAGTGTAATCATACATTGTTGTAAAAGGGGGAACCCTTCATAAAAGCTGTCAACTTGCGAAGTGTATGTAATATATATTACAATCATGATGTTAAATACATGAAACAAACAGCTGAGTGTCAAAATAATCTATCTTTACAGGGAAACACAGCACAAACTTTGTTAGCCGATACGATCCCAGGTTTAACAGCTGGATACAACTTCCACCCATGCAAGAGAGGTAAAACCTGCTACATGTTTTTCAATATATGTTTTATCATCCTAGGAACAGCTGAAGTTTGGCTTAGTTCTGGGCGTAAGGAGGCCTACAGAAGCATTGAAAATGCTGAGATAAAACTGCAGCATGCAGTTGTGTCCCATTTGTCTCCTAATTTTTTTGAACTTTCCAAATTCATAACTCCAGATGCCAAATCCTGCAGTGCTAACTCATGCAAAATAACCATGGACTTCGTGCAATTTCTGGTTGCCTGGGTACTGTCTGAAGGATTTTTGTGAAGCCTCCATAGTGTCCTGTCACATTCCCTGACTGAAGTGTCGTGATGAGTTTGCAGTAAACAAGCAGTAATTATAGTCAGATATCTTACAGGGAACGGAAACCTTCACACATTGAATCCATCCCGTTTCACCACGCCAGCCAGGAAGAGGTCTCCAGAATGTCTCCCCTTGTCAGAGGTCTCTTAATCCTAGCTGGTCTTTGAGTGAAGTTGCTGCCAGCTAATGCATATTAGAGTAGCACACGCTTTAATTTTACTGTGTAAGAAAGAGCAGAGGTACCTGTGGACTTGAGCAGTGACCCATAAAAACAGTGTAAACTTCACTCTGGATCCCAAATCCTACCCTGGCAGGGACAGTGTCCCCCAAAGCTAAACTGAATGATGCATGTTTCATATGAAGAATCTCAAAGGCAGAAGATCCAAAGTTACAGTGGTTTATGAAAAAATATTCCATGTCCATCCTTCAGTTCAACACCTGTCTTCTCATGGGTCCAGCGTAGAAGAGATCGCACAGCATCTTCATAAGACACTTTCCTTATTCCATGTGCTGTCAGTATCATAGCTCTTTTTCTTCTGGTTGTCCACAACGTTCAGGTGTCTGGCAGTCATAAATATATTGAACTCAGTGCAAATTTGTGATTCAAGGTGCATATTACAAGATGCATGGAAATATGTCTGTCTTTTCAAATTTCCAGAGGTACATTATCTGTCTGTAGAGTCTTTGAAGGGTCTTTGTTCAGAATTCAGTTCGATTGACCTAAGTCCATACTCAGCCCCACGTGCAATGCTTGTAACCCAAAAATACTGCATTGTACCAGTGCATGAAAAAGCACAATTGGAACAGATCTGAGCAGGTTCCCTGTTGGAGCTGAGTGAACTGATAAAATTAGCCGTAAAAAAGAGCATCATAGTTCATTATAGTCTCTGGCTTTATTAATAACTTCATCCTTTACTTTAAAAATGCTTTACTAGAGTTCCTGTTCTCTTTTTTAGTTGTTAATAGAACTAGTCCATCAGCAGGCTTTAGCTAAAGAGATGGCCCTGGTTTGGCACCCCCAGCCTTATCCCTCACCCCTGCCAGCACTGTGGGATAACCCCACAGCTGAGTTTTTACCTTAAAACAGAGGGATGCCTCCCCCTCTGGTTCAGCATCCTGGGCTGAGTCACCGTCAGCTCAGGTGTTGGGGCAGGCAAGCCAGGAGGTGCGCGTGAGATTGTGCAGGTCATCCTCAGTGAACCGGGAGGCTGACTAGTGTCTGTATGGAGCCTGAAGCTCTTCTGTGGAGCCTAATCTGTGTCCTAATTAGGCCCTCTGAGTATCTGCAAGCAAAACTCCCGAGGGGCACATGCGGCTGGCTGAACGGTTGGGTTTATTCAGCTGACAAAGCTCAGAAGGCAGAAGTAGGTAGCTGAAGGCTGAGGAAAGCAGGCAGCCGGACTTTGGCCACCTCCACAGTGGCAGTTGCATTTTGCTTAGAAAATCAGTTTATAATCGCAGGTGCGGAATGTGACTTGCCTTGTATTCCGGTGGAAGCTGCCGCCATCAGCCAGGAGTCAGAAACTCTGCTGCCCATTGTGATTGCTTAGCAGCTGCATGGTGATAAACTGTAATGTATTAGCATCTCAGCTCCTTACAGTGTTGTTTAAATGTAGTGGTCCACTCATACATAGTTCCTTCTGCAAGGGGCCTTATGACATTAATTGTCATCTCTTTTGTTCAGGATACGTAACTCACAGGCTTGCCCATTGTTTTCCTTTAAAGGCTCCTAAGCATTGGGGCTATTGCTGGAAAACAGGGATATTCAAATCACTTTCTAAAATGTTTGGAGGTAGAATCTGGCCCAGTTTTTGGAAGATCATACAAGATAGAGCTTTTATGCACTTCCCTTCCCCAGCTCCTTTAGTCAGATAACGTTCCCATTAATGTCAACAGGCTATTTTCCACCCCCCCACGCCCCCCCCAGGAGTACAGGGTCATGCCCTGTCTCTGCTGGCGTAATGCAGGCACCATTGACAAGACAGACTGTTTAATGGGTTTTTCTGAGTCATAATGGTCCATCGAGTCAAAACGTACTTAGGATTTTTAGTCTGAGAATAATTGGCTGGATAGACTATAATAGCTCCTTTGAAATGACTGCCAGGTAAATGTGGGTCTCATTCACAGGCAGCATATTCTCAAGCTGAAAATCTGTATGAAATATTTGATGAGTAAACTTTTATCTCGTATGCTAAAATCCATATCTAATTGATTTTACTGTATGAGTTACAAAGAAAAGTCTAATCCCATTATGAATTCAGAGCCATCAGTGTGTTTTCTTTAAATCCAAAGCTTTGGTTTCTTTTCATTTGAAACATCTCAAAGATACATGCTTTTGAAAAGTATGTACTATTTTCAGACGTGCGTTGTTTAGAGAAGCAGCAAATGACTCATAAGCTTTTGAAATACACATCTGCCTGATGATGCAGTAACAACGGGATGCTTTTTGGAGAGCAGTTCAGTTAGACTAACATGCTTACTGAAGGAGCGGTCTTTGTAGCAGACGTGTCTGAACTTGTGGCATGAGCCCCAGCTAGACACCTCAGTCAGTACTGTTGCATCTTCCCATCTGAGCCCAGAGCTGTACAGGGTGTGTGGAACATAACATTTAAAACATCTTATTTCATCTTACATTCCGAGTTAAAAGTTTTTGTTTAAAGACCAGCAAAAAACATGGCATAGTACCAGGCCTGAAGAAGCACAAGTGGAAGTAAGCAGGTCAGCATCCTCACTGAGGCCAAGTGAACTGAGAAAGGAAGCCACAGAAAAAGAGAGAAAGCAATTTCACATTTTATTTTAGTCTTTGACTTCAATAATAGTAATGTTAGCCCTTATTAAGATGGTCTTAGTTTTTGAAAAGCAAAGCATATACACTCTAGAAGTGTCTCTGAAATCAGGTCCAGATATTGTGATGATCAGTAATAGCACCGATAGTTTTAAACCCGAGACTGGTAGTTGGATTTCTTGTTTCAGGACATAAAGTCATGGTCTGTGGAAATCAGAAAAAAAAATTTCCCCTTTGTGTGTATATACTTACATACAAGAAGTTAGTTGTATTGATTATTGAGTGAAGGAGCGTGAAAGAAAAGCATTTCAAAGCCCAGTGAATGTCAAGTACTTGCAAGTCCTGAAGAAAACCACAAAATAATTCTTACTGTCCATGTTCAGATCCTGAAGTGCATTCCAGTTATCTGATTAGAATGGATAGTGTCTTCCCAGTTTTGTGGGGAAAGTTGTCATGCAAAGATTGCTGTATTATATTTTAATCTGAATCATATTTTACAGCAGTTTAAAAAGTCATCATTTAACAGCATGCCCCTTGCACACTGTATCACTGAAAAGTAAAAAAAAAAAAAACAAAAAGCTTAAAATATTTGTGACAAAAGCTACGGAGTGAATATCACATCCAAGCAGAAGAGTGAAGCGTGCGACACTTTCATTTTTGCTCCTTATAGTGACACTGTGTGGATGAAACCAGGAGTACACGTACAGAATAATGTCGGTGAAATCCTAGTTAAGAGAATAATGCCTGCAAGTTGTGCCTACCTCTGTTTATTAAACCTGAACTAAAAAAACACGCTGAAAGCAGTTCATTAACGGGTTTGTCAGAGGAGGTGTGTGAGGACAGGCGAGCAGATGCATGAGCAGCCTAAGCATCGATGACAGACACTCTGTGTATTTGAGCCTTGCAGCTGCCGGACACAAGGGAGTTGGAGAACATGTGCCTGCCCATGCAGGCTCTCTGATGTCTAGTAGAATGTGACCTCTGCAGCCTTTCCCACTTTCGGGGCCACTATGGGCTGTCTTCACCTCTGGCCTGTCACATACTCTGGGGAAGCATATAGGCACTTGATGGTCTGTAACACCTATACCCTCTGTCAGATTAGAGTGAAATCAGCCAGCAGGTTTTTGTTGAGGAGACAACATTCAGGCAGACATGGCTACATGTACAGTGTAATCAAATAAGCTTTTTTTCTGTAGAAAATCAGTCTAAAAACATAGATGCACAATTTGCTGCCCGACCATGCAGAGCAATATATGCCATCAGCTGCTATCTGCCCATTGACAGATAAATTAAATGGTCTTATTTAATTCGTCAGTTGAGCTGAAGGCACTTAGCAATATTCCTGTCCTCCTATTTGTATCTTTTTTTTCAGTAGCCTTTTCTCTGTGGTGGTGGTCCCGCTCAACAAGGGGTGCTGTCCTGCACTGTCCAAGTTGCCCACGTTCTGGCAAGGTGAAAGCAAAGAGGTAGACAGGAGGTGCTCGGTGACCCTGGCTGGTGAGGAGCCCTATTAAGTGTGCACCAGATCCAAAAAGTGGTGCCAGAAACAGGCAGCGCTGCATCACATCTGCTCCCTGAATGCCCTAACAGCCCTGCTGTTTTCTTAGCTGTATCTTCATGTCTGCCTGACCTCTCCTCCAACCTAAAAACCACCAGCCAGTCTCAGCATCATTTAACAAAGAGGGAAATTTCCCCAAAATGTTCCAGCATACTACAAATTTTGTGAAAACAGGCAGCTGGGTAAGGGAGAGAGATCTTATTCATGCCTTCGCTGAAGGAAACGCTCCTGAACACGTGCCTGGCTAGATAGCAGGTTAGAGGCATGGCACACCGGGCTTTGCTAGCTCACCTGGTCATGGGATGGCTATAGGGAGGCCTGGGGAGGAGCTGGGACGTACCAGAGCTGTTCATTGCAGGATGTTGCGCTCTGTACGTGGACCACCACCATCCTGAATTCTTTGCAGCAGTCTGCAGGATCAAGCCCTTGATGATGCAGGTGACTATCAGGCCCCCAAGATGTACCGTGTGATTCAGCAGTGTAATCTGCAGCCACTCCCAAATTCAGATTCGAGTGCCTGAGCAGGAACCGGAGCACATTGTGTCAGCCACGGAGCAGGGTTTGGCAAGCTGCAGCCGCGCTCCAGTGTGCCTGCTTTGCAGGAGCTGTCAGAGCTAGACCTTGCTGTGCCTGACCTGCCTGCATGTCTCTGGGTTCCCACAACACTCGGGTTTCACCCTGGAGAAAACACCAAGTTTGGGACTGACAGTTCCTGTTGTTCAGTATATTCCTAGCCTAGCTGTACTCTTTTGCAATTCTCTTTGTCATATCATTGCAGCTTAAAATTAAAGGCCTCTACCCTAGCAAACCTTCCTACTGCTGAATAATCCAGGGAGCTTTCCCTGAAAGTGAATTACACCAAACAGGGTCTCTCAAGATCATCTACTGCTCTATTTTTACTTCAGCTACAGAGACTCGTCATTAATTTTGGAGGCACAAGGAAGATGAACTAATATATGCCTAGCAGTCCTGGCCAGAAAAATTAATTCTTCTCCTGCATACCTGAGTTGCATGCGAAAGTGGACAGATGGCTAAAACTTTTCTCAGAGTTAGTTGGATAGAGACAGACTTCTTTAACTCTTCGAGTTAAAGGGCAGAAATTTAATACTGTGCCTAGCATAAGGAAAGTTGTTTTATTTGCAGTACTGCAGAAATAAGAAAAAAATAATTGAAGAAAAATTTTGATGATGTGGTTCTCTTAGTAAATTGGGAACAATGACCCTTGAAGGACCATAAAGAAAGTGAATGTCAAGATAATTTATTATTGTTACATTATCTACCTCATTTTTCACTTTGTCTTACTGAGTTGTTACATCCTTACAAGGTAATGCCCCAAACATTAATGAGCACCTTTTTATCTTTCACGGCTTTAAAAAAGTAACAAACAGCTTTTAAAAGGGGGATTTTCTGCCAGGTTTATGTATACTTAATTGTTTTGACACCAGAAATGAAGTATTTATGTGATGTGGGACATGTATTGGATCAGCAAAGCGGCCACCATCTCTAGGATAGCTGTAAGCCTGTGAAGCTCCTGGACACTTCTCTCTGAAGTGGCATTTGAAGGAGCCGCTATCTTAGGTCAAGGAGTCAGCTGAAGAGGAAAAAAAAATGGTTGACGTGGCTAATTGGTTTGTTGTTGGCTTGTTTTGTTTTGTTCTGCCCTGTCCTCCAGGAGAGCCAGTTTCTACGCCTGTCGCCTTGACAAGAATTTGTATGTAATTGGTGGAAGAAATGAAACTGGCTATTTGTCCAGCGTGGAGTGCTACAATCTGGAGACAAACGAGTGGCGTTACGTGTCTTCACTACCACAGCCTTTGGCAGCCCATGCGGGAGCTGTTCACAATGGCAAGATATATATTTCAGGCCAGTGTCTTTTATAATTCCTGCTGTAATAACAAAAAAACCAACCCAAAACTACCAACAACAAAAAAACCCCAGAAACTTAGAGCTAAATTCCTGCTGCAGTGCAGTGTCTTTATGTACAGTAATTAACAGATGTATATTTGCTTTGCAGGAGGTGTTCACAATGGAGAATATGTCCCCTGGCTGTACTGCTATGACCCTGTGATGGACGTCTGGGCCCGAAAACAGGACATGAACACAAAGCGAGCAATCCACACTTTGGCTGTAATGAATGATCGACTGTATGCAATTGGAGGAAACCATTTGAAAGGTCACGTTTTTAATAGCGAAAAAGCATTTCACTGTCCCCTATCTCCTGATAAAGAATATCTTTGTTAGACAGTCATTGCTAAATACATTAAAAACCAGGCAACACAATTTAACAGGACACTTGAGCCAGCAATTTTTAAAAACATTTTATGCAAATTATTTTAAAATTACAACAGTACATTAAATATATGAGTAATGAATGCTTTAGATAATAAAAATGGGAGCTTCCATTACTCAAAGGCATTGGACAATTTGTCACTACCAAGAATTCAATGAAACAAACAGATTATTCTTTGACCCAAGAGTACCAGCAATATTTTCCTCTGTAAATCATTTTCCAAAACGTGCAGTTAGAGAGAGCTTTTTTCAGACCAACACACAAAAACAAGGTCTTGATTTAATGAAGAGAAAGAAAAAAAAAAAAAAAAACTCCAGCCATTAAATATTAGGACTAGGTTCTTTAGATCCCTCTTTAGTATTAAATGTAGCTTGTTAATTATAATCCATTTTAGCGGTCTACTGTTTTCATCTTTTGAAAAGGTCTCATATTAAAATAACTATTGCTTAGGCATCTGGTATTTTTGTCTTAATACCTACATGCTGTTGCTATTATTGCTAAAGAGATTCTGCTTAATCCATCTACTTAGACAAAAAGCACAGCTCCTGCTCCTTTTTCCCATGACAATATTTGACAGTTTAAATTCACGTTTTTTTCTTCTTTATCCTTTCTTGCTTGGAAAAAAAAAAAAAAGCCTCTCAACAACAAAAAAGAAAATCGTAATGCAAAATAAAAAGTGATGTTAACTGCCAGTAACACCAGGCCATGTGCTTGCATGATTCCAGCACCCGAGTCCCCGTGAGACTCTGAAGCCACATGCTGCTTTTGAAGATCTGTGGAGCATATAGGGGAAAAAGTCTCAGATGTAGATTTTCCCTGGTAAATAGTAGTGGTGCATAAAACTCTGCAGCCAGGTGCAGGGCTGCTGTGCCTCTACTCCCCATCCCTCATTGTGATGGGTGTTCCTGGACTGGACCTTACACAGTGAAGGAGGTAAAAACTGCCTGCGCACCTGCACCTGCAAATCTTGTAGAGGTTGCAAAGCTCCACGGTGTTTGCTTTTTTGCCTGTGAAAGTAAAAGTTAACATGTCACAGCCCTCCTACTGCTAAAGCACATGCTTTGGTTTCCGTAGGCTTGAATTGCTTCCATCCTCCCTTCTCCTTTTTTTTCACTCAGTTTCTCCTACCATCCTCTGGGAAAGAAAGAGCTTCTAATAAATGTTGTCGGTTTTGCCTCTACAACTGTTACCCGAAGGTGCCTTCATTATGTATGAATTGCTTGTTGTTGTGAGAGGTATTTAACAACTGGGCTTCTGGAAAGCTGCCGCTGTCTGGTAGAAGGGCCTTTTGGAAAACTGGTTTCTTCTGTACAGTGAAACAAAAGGAGCAACTGCAAGGAGAGGAGGAGGGAGGGGACTGAAGTGCAGATAAAATGCTGCAAATTCTCCACCCTGGGGGAACAGCCGGCCTCCATGGCAAAGCCCTTTTTTGTGAAGCTGGATCTGTACACTAGTGTTAGCAGTGCATTTACCACATCACAGCTAGTCATGTGCATACTGCAGTTTATTAAAGAGCTTTTGACAGATTCTGGGCACACTGCGGTGGCCTTTCTATGGCCCCTTGAAAACTTTACAGCAACAAAAAACTATTTCATCATAGCTGTTCATTCCTGATATAAATAATACTCTTACAAGCAGCATCATTGTAAAGTACCAGTATCACCAAACACCCTTTTCCAGAAAATCTAACTTCTCTTTTCTGTCATACCTTGATGGAGAAGACAGCAGTGTCAGTAAAGCATCCCAGCATATTAAGAAAGCCATAATTTTACTGCAGTGCTCTGATAAAGAAGGTAATTTGAAATAGGGAAATGCCTAAATATTGCAGCAGGAACCAGGACTCCTGGGTTCTAAGTCTGTGTTCTGCTCACTTAATTGATACTAATTAATACAGCTTGAGAGTCTTGAGCTGAGACCCATCTGCCCTTTGGTGATTACAAACCAGCCATTGCTTTGAGCCTTTTTCAGTCTGTCAGAGAAGGATCGAGCCACCTGGTTTTTTGGTTACATTTTCTGTTGCCTTAAAGATTTTGTCACTTCATGGCTGCATGTTATAGAGGGTACACCTTAAATCAGCTTGAAAATTGAAACTGGTCCTGAACATCATGTCTGTCATGCTAAGCACCTTGTCCTTCTGGAACCAAGTGGCATCAGTTGTCTAAGATCTACTTTGACTTGTAGGACATAGATTTCTGAGCAAGATTTAATCTGTTGACTTTTGAATAGATTATATCTGTTGGCCTTTGAGAAAGACTGCCAGGACAGTCTTTTGCTACATGTGCAGACTCACATTGGCGCTGATAGATGAGGAGGAATATTGCTTGAATCTGCTTGCATTGTTTATAGACTATTACTGAGTGTAAATTTCTGATCTGTTTGGGTTTTGCATGTCCTTATGATTTGTAGAAGACTGTAGAACCTAATGGTAAAAGTCTTCAACAGATTTATTTGAACTGAATGAGACATTAATATTAAATTTATGTGGCAGTATTTTCTAGAACTTTAACAATTACATTATAATTGTAATTATACAATTGTAACTATAATTTAATAAATTTAACAGTAAAACAAATAATAAAACAGTGTGTCATAATGCATATTCTTTTTTCTCATTGCCCTCCAGGTTTCTCACATCTCGATGTGATGCTTGTGGAATGCTATGATCCAAAAGGTGACCAGTGGAATATTCTCCAGACTCCCATTCTGGAGGGTCGCAGTGGCCCTGGCTGCGCCGTCCTTGATGACAGTATTTACCTTGTAGGAGGCTACAGCTGGAGTATGGTGTGTACCTGCTTTCTGCAGTGACCCTTCCATTCCTCCTGTGTTCTTGGAGCCAATCTGTATATCACTGATGGGATGGAGAGGAGACAAGGGATGAAGTAGCTGCAGGAGCAGATTTTGCTTTTGGTTTGGTTTTCAACTTGTGGAGAGCACGGAGTATTTTTCACCTTTGTGCTTTTTCTGTTTAGATGAGTTGTTATCAGACTGTATTCACTGATATGGAGTAATATAAAAATCAGACGAAATTTGGCAAAAGTTATTGACAGGACTATATGCTTATAATTCTGCTTGTAAGGTACTTGTAAAAGAGTCTGATTTGTAGAGGCTGGGTGCTCAGTCCATATGAAAACCAAACCTCTTGAAGGGCTCCTAAATTGGAGCTCAAAACCATGAGACACTTTCGAACATCTTTAAAGCTGATGTCTGACTTGGATTTTACTAAAGCAACATTTAATATGAATTTTTGTTCTACTACAGGGAGCCTACAAGTCTTCGACTATTTGCTATAGTCCTGAGAAAGGGACTTGGACAGAACTAGAAGGAGATGTTGCTGAGCCACTTGCCGGACCTGCTTGTTCAACTGTCATATTGCCAGCCTGCGTACCTTACAACAAATGATAGTCAAGGAGCACTGACACGAACACTGGTCGCATTTGGGAAAATAATAACAGGTGACGTAAATATTTTATTAGAACAGGATTCCTGTTAAAACAAAGCTACCATAATTGACCCCTTATTCCATATTTATGCTTTAGGAGTGAACTAAAAAAACAAACCCCAAGTGTTGTCCCATCTCAGATAGATGCCGGTGTCTTACGAAGCAAGTAGCTAAAACACACCGAATAATACATGCTGACAGACTGCCATTTCAGACTGATTTTAACTTTTTCCTGCTGCAGAGATATTCCTCACGTCAAATTTAACTTTAAAACAAATGAAGGCTAATTGTTCAAATACAGCCTGAAGAGAAAAGATCAGTATTGTGCATTGTATCTACCTGCATGTGATCTGTGTTGAAGTCATGAGGATGTTGTTTTCATGAATGCTTCAGAATTCAGATAGTGAAAAACTCACACTGCATTGCAGAATTGTCTCCTCCTCTGTAATCCTAACCTACAGCTACTTCACATGCTCTGCAAGCAACACAGCATCAGAAGATTATAAAAGGTAAAGAAATACCATTCAGTTTTTGCACAGCTTGGCAACTAATACACTCTGCCTTCAAAGTCCCCATGTGTAAGTGCAGCGGAAACCAGACTACAATGAAAGCCATGCTTTACAGAGCACTTCTTGCAATAGCAGCTTAGGGATTAGGATCAAATTCTTTTAATCACACTTGTGTAAAGTCAGAGTCATTTCACTGAAATCACATGGAATGACTGTTTTCACATTAGTATAACAGAAATTCGGTCCTGCACCTGAAATTCTGGGTTCGTAAAGTAAGTTATTTCTGACTACTTAACGAAGCACCAGGACCCTTACTTACTTTTCACTAACCTGTTAGGTAGGAGCATCCATGCTAGTTGCTTCCAAAGATGAGAAGACTGCATTTAACTATGAATGTATTACTTTGGACTTTTAAATGATTATGCAGAATTTTGGAGAGACGCTGGTAAGTAGTTAAAATATTCCTGTGTGGTTGATCTTAAAATGTACTATGAAAGATTTTTACTATTGATCCAAAGTAATACAAGGCTAGACTTTCCACTGCCATGTAGTCTGTGTAATTATTTACACATTGCAAAGCGAGTTCAGAATGCTGCCACGTGGGACCAGTAGCATTTAGGGCTCACTTCATGAACTCATAGCTGCTTGCACAAATCAGCCTGTCTGTGTTTTAAGCTTGTATCTTTCTCTCCTGGCTTTGCAAAAGCAGTGACAACATCTGAGCCTGATTCTTCACCACCTTGCAGTTAACATAAGCGTCTACACCTCAGTAAAGTATATGCATAATTATTCCATTATGGTTTGCTGGTGCTGCATCCGTTGCCCTCAGGACCGTCCTCTTCACTGGTGTAAACAGACGGTGCTCCACTGAAGCCAATGAATGTACTTTGATTTATGTCAGCTAAGAATCTGGCCTTTAATTTACCTAGTTGTAACTGGCTGCATACCAGATAAAAGGCAAAAGAAATTCAGATCCTGCATTTTCAAGCCTGCACATCTTTCATGATAGGACTTAATGCTAGTGCATTAAGCAAGGAGCAGGCAACTACCGGAGGTTGGTTTCTGCTGCAGAGACAATAGATGGGAGAAAGAATTCATTGTTTGCTTTGCAAAATAGAAAGAGGGCGAATGTACACAGAAATTACACTATATATTGATGCTTGAGAGCAATATAAATAATGGAGACCAAATACCATGGGACTGTTTCTCTCTGGCATCAGTCCAGTTTTATTGCAATGCAACTCCCTTGCTTGCAGCAGAATTACACAGTTGTGAAATTGGAGTAATGCAGTAAAGACTGATACCATACAAATGCAATAACCTACTTGATGAGGTAGCTGCACGCCTGGAAAAAAATAGTTTAAACAAAATAATTATCTGAAGATGCTAATATTTGAATGTGCCATTGGGCGGTTTTCCAGTGAGCATCACTAAGGAGCTCATAAAGGTGGAGTGTATATCCTAAAATCTCAATCCATTTCTACTATATAGTGCAATCTTAGTTGGTTTTGTATTTATTTATATTGTTCAGATCCAAGGGATCCCTTGTAAAATATATTTGGTGCAATCATGATTTTTTTTTCCTTTCCTGTTGAAAGTATATAAATATAAATATATATAAAAAGGAAACTGTTAAGATACTACATGAGAAAACCTTGAATGACATTGAAGATCAGGATAAGGTCTGCCATTAAACACTGACTGTCACCTGTCTCTACTAAAATGTACCATTTGTAAAGGATATTTGTTGTCCTTTGAAGTGGTTCTTTTTTTTACCAAGATAATTTAAAGATTTATGAAGACTGTATGTAAATCTTTCTTTCAGGAAGGCATGACCAAGGAAAGTGAATCAGTCACACAGAGAATGTAAATTTTGTACAGTACTAGACTGTGTAAATGAAGCTTGCTTGTAGGGGGGGAAACTTTAAATAAAACTTTATGTACTAATACAACTGTCTGCCATATTCCTACTTATAAAGTGTATGTATAAATAATATCTACATTAAATTCTTTGGAACTTTTTTTATCATGTAGATGTGTAAACTTCTTTTATTTTGTGGCCATACATAACAGCCTCATTGTTCTCCAAGTGTCATTACTCAGTGCTTGTAAACGCAGCGATGCACTAAAATGTAGTGAGTCAGTCTTCCCCTAAGCCCACGTGCCTGGCCTGTGCTTCCAGCAGGGAAAGCCCCACCTGCGTGTCAGCGGCCAGGGTCTGACCTCAGAACCCTGCGGATGCGATCGGATGCCTCTGCAATGCCTCTGCCCTGCATTGCTCTGCCCGTTCCTCTGTCCCATGGTAAGGTAAGTGAAAAGGACAGTGCTCCATTAAACATGGTCTTGCTTTGGGGAACTTGATGTTAGTTGTGGCAATTTCTTCCCTCTGTGGCAACTGACCCTTCTAACGACGGGTATTTCCGTTCTTGGCGGGGAGGTGCTGGCACAGGTGAGCAGCAGAGGAGCTGGGATGAGGTATTGCCAGGCCGAGAAGACAAAGTAAAGGCAGGGGGTTTACCAGAAGCAGAATCGTTATCAATACCAGTTCCTGTACTACATATATTACTTATTCATGCCTACCAACCTTTGTCAGGGACCAGAATCTTCCTATGCAAACCATGTGGGTGCACTGAGCAAACAAAAAGGCAGTCCTTGCTCCCCATGCTTACAGCAAGTGTGAGCTGTGCTGGGGGCTGGCTGTGGGTGCAATGAGAGTCTGGTCTAACAAGAGGAGATCAGTCCTGTTCAAGTCTTCTGTGAGGAAGGGAAAGGTGAGCCAGCAGCAATATGGTAAGATGGCACAATGAGTAGGACTGTTTCATTAATGAGTTTATTTCAGAAGAGGAAGGTAGGAAGAAAGATTTTTTTATATATATATTTTTTTTTTAAGTAATGTGGGAGAAGAAGGAAGACGAGAAGCTGGAAGCAGTGGGCAGAGATAGAGAAAGGAAGGGAATGAAGCCAAAGAAGAGATAAGAATGAAAGGAAAAAATAGAAAATGAGAGCCTGCAATGGGGGAAAGTGGGAATTTCTTGTGGATCAAGGGCACAGAGAAAGTAAGGGCTGGAGTAATGAGGAAGGCAAAGATGGTTTCTGAGAAGCACACATCAGAGCAAGCCTGGAAAGAAATGAAGGAAAGGCAATAAAAAGAGCAGAAGAGAAACATGAGGAAATGCAATGAAAGAGGACATGAAATAAACATGAAACTAAGCACATGCTGAGGGTACCACTCCTTCAGCTAATCATTTACAGTGGTCCAGCTGTCAAGCAGAAGGATCAAATCAGCAGAGTACTTAGGTACTTTAGGTGTTGCTTTCAGACTTCAGCACAAGAAAAACCATGAGGGATGCCCAGCAGCACCTCTGCAGTGCCGGGCCTGCAGCAAGCGCCCAACTACAGCCAGCACCTGTGGCAAGGGAAGAGAGCAGCAGCTGATGGTGAGAAGCCCAGGAAGAGCAGACGTATCACAAGTCTCGGTCCTCAGTCCCTGCTGGGCTGGAGGGAAGCATCCTTTCCGATTCTGATTTAGATGAGAGTTGTTGTTGGGAGTTGGACACCTGGACTGTTTCTCTGCTGTCCTTCCTGCCAAACATTGATTTTCTCCTCTTTGTCTTCAGCATGGCAAACTTGCCCAGGTAGTTTTGCGGAGCTGGGCTTGGAAAACAAGACCAGTTAATGGAGCTATTTCTCTGGTCCTGAGCTGTGGTCCTATCCACTGCCTTAGAAGTGTGAGAAGTCTGGGTTGCTGCTGACTTGCGACCCATATGCATGCCCTTAAGGAGAGCAAAGATGGCATTTCAGAAATACACTTTTCATTTATTACAGCACTGTCTTCAAAGGTACTGTGCACCCACCTCCCAAAAGCTGGCACTGCTTTCCTTGATGTGGTTGTCCCCAGTCCTGCTATTAATACAATGATTTACTCTGCTAGCTGCATCTGTGAGCCAATTTCTGAGAAAAATCCATGCCAAAACTTACTATATATACCAATTTGTATTGTATTATAATCGCTCACCAATACTAGTACTCTAGCTCTCTTGCTTTTAAGGCACAGACCATGTTTCAATGTAAATGGAGCTTTCTGGGTACAGACAAAGGAGACAGAAATCCCACACAGTACTGAAGAGGCCAGGAGGGTAATTGCCAATATACACACTCATGAGTAGTTTAAGGTACACGTTCTCATTTCTGCTGTTAGTGTGGCAGTGGAAAAGAGTCAGTGTTTCAGCCTCTCAGGTCCAGACCGAGGAAGCAGCGACAGCAGCGCTGGAGGTCAGAATGGTTAGCGGGAAAGGAAAGTACGCTAATGAATTCTGGAGGGCTTGTAATGCCATAAAAGATTCAGTTAATCTGCAGCATAGATGTTGATCAGCGAAACTGAACCTAACTCTCTGGACCTTGTCAGATGTATTCTGTGCGTGTCAGTGTTCCACACCAATTACAGATTTTAGAAGATGCTCTCATGCAAAACTATGTGCCCTAATATATAAGCCAGCTCAGATGTAACTAAAATTAAAATCTGACTGTGGCAAATCTCTGTGATCCTGATATATGAAAATCCAAATAAATTATTTGTTCCCAGAAATGAAAAATAACTTCAGCAGGAAATTTCAAAATTACTTATGCAGGATTAATCCAGTTCAATGAATGCATCTTGCGTTGATTAATAAAGCAATCCTGAATTGCAAACTAAAGCGAGAGGAGACTTCTGGTGCTGATATATTTGTGTATTTCTGAAGCTAGAGAGAAATGCGTGCTTGCAAGAGATGTGGTCAACCAGTGTAAACAGAGATTGAATACAAATAGTGATTTTCTAATTGTCTGTTTTCTCCCTGCAGCAGAAAACTACCTTTGTGTCATTGATCCTTTCTTGAAGAACACAGGTACTATGTTACCTGCCACAATATTGAATGAGAACAGGGCATCTAACACAATTGTACAATGACTCCAATTAGCATCCTGATGACATCTACTCTTTTGCCTAGCAAAGAAAAGAAAAACTTAAGCTACTTTGTGCTAATTGTCTTGCCACATGGAGTAGAAATTTTGGTCAAGTAGCATTAGCTTTTGTGGTCTGCTGTCCTTGAATTTAATTGGCCTTAGAAGTGAATAGATACAGATATTTAGAAAGTGAAAACAAGGGAAGAAGATTTAAACAAATGTAGCATTTTTGCAGCTTTTTCTTCAGCATACACACACACACACACAAAAAAATTGAATTCATTTAAAGTGGTCTCATCACTTAATCTAGAAACCTGTTCTTCCGTTTGGAGAACTACCTTCGATCATTGTAGTGTTTTCAAAAAGCATATTTATTAATGATTGACGTATTTTGCAAAATATCCCTAAAATCCTTATAGTTTTATCTTTAATAAACGGTTCCTCATACCACTCAAACATCTGCCAGAAAACCACACTGGAAGGATTGTGTTTGTAAAGCTGCTTAATATCTTGGTATCTTGTGTGGTATTCAGTTCCTGATTCTTTGCAATCTCGCTTCCATTTTTGCTTGCATTTGTGCAAAACAGTTCAGTTTTCAGAAGACTTTGGCTCATCAAGAATATTTTGTATGAATGGAGTAAGTGAACTTTGAAAATGCTTACTGTGAATAGTGAATACTGAGACTGATGATCCATTGCGCAAACTGTAACAGAAAAATTGTTGCTTCCTCTGTATTTAGGGGTTTTGAGAAAGGTGTATAAATACACACCTACACATTTGGACCTGAAAAATGTCAAGTTCATAGACCATAGCAAGTACTGCTGTGCCATTGTTTTTGCTAAAACTGTAAACTCGGTAACAGCACTGACACTTGGATGTTTTTTCTTCAAAACCACCTCTTTAACTGCAGAGATGCCATTAGTCACAGCAGGGAGCATAAGCAGAAGGAGGATGTCTGTAACTATAGCAAGAGAGCACATTAAACTGTAGGTCAAAATCATGACTGACTGATTACCTTCAGGGTGAACGTAAATCTTCAGACTTGCCAGAGTAATGGGAAACAGGACTGACGGGCTTGCTGAGATCATCCCCTGCCTCCCCTATGCCACGGCAGGGTCGGCGATGCCCAGTGCACTCGCAGCAGACGTTTGCTGACTCGCTTAACCTTTGTAGTGATGTGTGACGGGATGTAGTCATCGTCATCATTAGAAAATGCTTCTTAATGTCTATCTTAAATGTCTCATTAGTTTAAAAAGATGATTCCAGGAAGAACCTAAAAGAGAAAACAAATATTTTCCAAAAATTTACATCCACAATGAAATAATCTAAAACTTCCACAAATGACAGAACCTTCAGAGCTGCTTTTCCTTCTCCTGCTCTCGGTAGATATGAAGAACTTTTTATTCCCACTCTTTCTGCAGCAGCTTTTTTTTGCAAACCTGAAGACTACCGGTCTTCACTTTTCTCTAGGCCAGTGACTTGGTCTCTCCTCCCTGACTATGGTTTTTACATCTATCAGCAGTCTGATTTTTTCCTTTTTAGCTGATCTCCAGCTGACCCAAATCATCTGTGGTCTGACCAGTGCAGAGAAGACCAGAAGATTTCTGACTAACCTGCAGTAATGTGGTGCAGGGTTGCAATGGACTGAAGCTTCTCAATGAGGTCTTTCCATTCCTAGTAAGCCTCCCTGTAACCTGCCCAAGTCGGAGGTGATCAGACTGATATTTTGGCTCTATTCAAGATGAAGCATCCACTTCTTAAAGCACTTCCACTGAGAATGGGAATAAAAACCATAATCTGGCTGGGTAGGATACAGGTACAGAGTCCAATCTAATAATCCATAAGTGAATGGATTTTACATACAGAACTGCATGAAAAGCAATTAACCTGCTGTAGGAAAGTGTGGCACTTTTATCAGTGACTGGGCACTCAGAAAAAAAAAATACTGTTCCCTTTTAAGCTCTTTCGCTTCTTTCAGTGGAATAAAATGAAAGACATTTGTGAAGAATTGTGTCAGGCACACTACCACCTCTTGTGAATTATTCTCCAAGCATTCACTTTTGCCATGATATATTCCACTGGTTTCAAAAGCTATTGAGGACTGCCAGTACCTGAAATGAAAAGATCCAACATTGCTCCAACAGTGGCCTATTTTGACTAGCACAAGGCTGTCATGCTCTGGATTCCCTTCTCTTGGTTTTAGATGTGGCTCAAGGCAGAACAATTTTCATAGCTATATGTATTTATAGCTATATATATGTATTCATGCTTCCAATCACAAAAACACCAGCTCTCCTGTTTGTCCTGTGAAAAATGTCATCAAACAGCAACTTCAGCTGATTCCAGCACAGTTACTTTTTCTGGGTGCATGTACCATCTCTCTGTCCATCCCTGGCCCTGTAGTTCAGAGTTTAATCAGAAAACCTTTTGTTGCAATCCTTAGCGATACTGGATGTGGTAATGGGTCTTTGCATTCAGGGTTGCAATAACACTGGCCATTCCTCTTACAGGGGGAAGAAAAAAATAAGGGGTTGTCCCCTTGGCCTGCAAAGTGAACTGTATATTAGACTCCATGTCTAGTCCAGCCTGAAATGTCGGTGAGTGAAGCCTCAGACTAGCCTACACCCTGATCACTACAAACCTCGCATTTCTATGCTAGCCCATCGGGCAGGCCACAGGCTGTGTGGCTTCACTCCCTCGTCTCTCCTCCATTCCTTGGAAATGTGTGACAACCCATCCAAGCCCCCCCCTCCCTGCTGCACAAGGTATTCCCAGGGCTGTGCCCAGCCCTTGCCTTCCTGAGGACCCATTGCCCAGGGCTGGGCAGCAGCGCTGGCACTAGCCACACAGCCGGGACTGTTACCATGCCCTGACCCCGTCCCTGTTTCAGATTAAGCAATTAAACTATGCCGTTTAGGGAATTAAATGTGCAAACATTCTAGGACAAAGCTGCAGAACAGAGTCAGTACTCTCATACTTCACACACATCGAAAGCTATGGAGAGGGCTCACAAAATCATTGTTTAGACCCAGAACAACACTTAATAGATGAGACAAAGGGCCTTCATTCTGTACTCACTGGTTCCAATTAGAGGATGAACTGCCCCTGTTTTCCAAAGCATGTTTAATTTTGAATGGGTTTCTCATGGACAGTGGGCTACCATAGGCAAATCTCATTTTGACAAGTACTAATTATGGACAACGCAGTGGCAGGCTGTAATCTCTGTCATGAGAGCTATCAACAGGGATGCAGCGAAAGCTTTAACAGTGGGTGGCAGTACTCTGGGTCAAATTAATCACCACCATAATGACAATGAAATCAGTAGAGCTTTGGGATGTTAAGTTTGATAAAAGAAGCCATTCTGTTCTCTGTCTGCCTGTTTACATTGCAGCCTGGCCTCAGCTTGAGCTAATCCTTTGTCACAGTGTTCAGGGCTGGCTATTTTTTTGGCGTGGGGTAGAGAGAACAAAGAGCTGCCCCCTTTGCAGAAGCAATGTTTTCATGTCCAGATCTGAGTTGCTGCAAGTGGATTACCTAAGTGTGAAGCAGACAGCCCCAGCTTTGCACAGGCTGCTGTTTTGAGGCACATGAAAGGACTCAGAAATCTAAGTGGAATTTTTAGGGGATGCAACCTCAGAAGTGCTGAGGTGTGTGAAGCCAGCTCCGTTTGGCTTTGTTTTTTGTCAAAGAGCTTTAGGAAAGTCCGTTCTGCCTCCTTTGCCCCCTTTCGCCATGGCCACAGAGCTTGAGGTCTGAGCAAGTACCCCACTAAGAGCACGATGTAGGCAACTGCCAGGATGAAGAGACACACAGTGCATGCAGACACAGCTAAAAAATGAGGTTCCTAGGAATAACCAGGTGGACCAATTCTGCATGTAATGATGCTACACTAAACTCTGTCAAATTTTAGCCCAAGTCAGCCTTGCCCTACAGCTATGGGCTTGCTCACTGAGAGTGCTTCATACTGCTTTATTCTGCTTCAGATACACGTTTCACACTCTGCTGCTAATGGCTGTTTCTGTAATACTGAGCCTTGGAACATTTCTCAGCACTCATACCAATGTACACGCTCCCTCTGGACCCCCAGAAAGGACACGTGCAGAGGCTGGACAGGAGCTGCCAGCTCTTCAGGCTGCACGCCCAGGGCTGCAGGGCCCAAGGCATCATCCAGCGCATCCCAACTGGTTTGTGTGGACACAGACAAAGCTATAGGCTGTGCAGCTTGTGTATCTGTGTGTCATGATCACAAAACACCTCCTCGTTTTGCCATGCAGGCCTCCCCCATCCCCTTCCTACCCCACTCAGGGTTATTTCCCCATGTCCTCTGCATCTTCTGACAACTAATCAAATACTGTTTTGATGAGGGTGATGTAGCCCAGCTTTTTGTCTGAAGCTAAAATGGAGAATTTTCATTCCTACATCCATGGTCCCATATAATAGAAAGAATCAAATGTAAACCAATGTCTTTCCATTCACCTGTTTAGTACCAGACTAGTCACAGAAATATACAGCTATCCTAAAATCCAAATAAACTTCCAACCATCCATTTTGTATCCATTTTGTAACTATGTAGAATAATCTATTCTTTTATTAGAGTGGTTAAAGGAGATTTAGAGGGAGGAAAGAGCATGGTGACTTCCAAGGGAAGAGTGAGTGATTCAGTGCAAAAAGGGTAAATTTCATCTGCACATTCTTAACTGCGAGGACATTCTGCACATCTCAGGAGTGCACTAAGTGGTGCAGTAAACCAGTAAATTAGAAGAATGTAAATTCTTTAGTAGGAATTGCACGCAAGGGAAAAATGCTTCCTCATGCTCATATTTGTTTTCATGAAAATAATGTACACTATTCCTAAAATCATACTGGTACAGAGCTGAGTAAGACATCAAAACCAGTAATAGATATTACACTGGACTAAGAAATGGCAATGACACAATTATCTTCCATGTTTCTGATGATCACTGCGATAAAGTGAGGAGCTGGCGTATGTAGAGCCTGGCGCCGAGTAGGGGGCCTTATAGCTCCCTTCCCCTCTTACTCTGTCTGTCTTATTTATCTCTCATTAAACTAAATTGTATTCTTATTGGCTGACTGACCTCTGATATTGTTATTAATTGATTTATATAGTGCCTTTTGCAAGCCTCAAGGCACTTCAGAGAATTGCAAATATATATAGGGATCACTTCACCAATCATCTGAGTGCAGCCACCGCTGGGGTGGAAACCAGTGGTCATTGCAGTGGCCCTGGGAAGACTTTGGGTTAGAAAAGAAGGCAGACTAGCAGAGCCAGCACTTCTAGCAGTCCCACTGCCAAACAGCTGCCTTGGCATCAGACCGGGACAGTTGGAAATCTTTAAGACAAAAGACTAGTTCTAGCAAATGATGAGTTGATAGACCGTGCTCAAAACCAAGCATGAGGCAGAATTCATGGTGAATTCAGTGCCCAAGCGTAGTTGTGGTAAGGCCTGTATTTTTTAATGAGGTCCTCATGACCACAGAACCCCCTGGGCATTATGCTCTTAGAGCTTCTGCCCAGCCTGACCTCCCCACTGGCTCATACACACACGGAGACATGGCTTTTGTCCCTGGCAGCATGCATCTGCAGGCCCCATGGTGCCCAAAGGACTGCTGGAGGTGCTGGCACAAGCAAACACCATGTACAGGCATAATCGTTGAACAGCTACAAGGAGCCAGGCCAGGTGCTTCCTCCTCTTGCCACGTCAGGCACCTGAAAAGCTGACAGGGACTTCAGACTGGAGACTGGGGCCACCTGGCTGTCTGTGTCATGTTTAGCTCAGGACCCAAAGTATCCCAGACAGCATCCGATGGCTGTTAGCACCACTCCTGTGTTTCCTTGGTGCCTACACTGTTACAAGTGATGGAGAGAAAAAAGGTTAAAATAGAATGACACAGAGATAGCAGGTAGCCACCAAGAACAGAAGGGATCGCACACGCCAAAAGAATGGCAGAGATCTTCTCCACAGAAGGGCACCTGGCCCTCCTTTCTTTACCCTCGGCAGTGACTCTCCGCACCACAGCAGGACCATGTCTGTGGTCCCTGTGAGCATTTATTACTTCAAATGTGGGGAGACTAGTTTTTCAGTGTAAGAGCTTGAGTATTCACAATAAACATTTTTAATACTTTCCCATCAATTATAGATGAGAGGGCTTTGTGTTTTTTTCAGAATATTATAGTTTTGTCTTCATTTGAAACATCTGAATGCCTCTAATTAAAAAAAAAAAAAAAAATAGTCGTCTTTCCAAAGGTGCAAACATAGCAGAGAGTATCAGAAATATCTTTGTTATGTTAGGTCATTACAGTTACTTAGACCTGAGTGAAATGCATTGTACAGATCTGAAGGTTTGGAACCCTTCCCCACCAAAACAAACCCTGAATATGAAAAAGTGCACCCCTTTCCAAAGCAGAATTAATTTCACTGGCTCCATTAACAAGCAGGTCTGCTCTCGTCTTATCTTTCAAGAATTCTATGCCTGATTGCATTTATGTTCTCATTTAGCATCTCAAAATGGGCACTTTCTTTCAAGAAGGGTTAGTGCATGACTCACCCGCTTAGTTAATCTGACTAATTAGCATACTGTCACCCATTAACAGTATTAGAACAACAACTGTAGCTCTGACTACCTCGATGTCTGGAAAACAGACCTCTTCTAGTTTGCAAGGACATCAGTTGCTCCCCATCTTTTAGTAGCCATGGGGTTATTTATCACACCAGCACAAGATTTGCAGATGACTCTGGAAGTGGCAATATAATTCTTAATATCCTGCAAAAACCCTCAGCCCATAATCTTTCCTGATGACTTATTGGAAATCATTCTAAAGTTCAGTCCTTAACTGTAAGAAACCTCTCTGGCACCTGAGCTGCTCCCATGCACCTCTTCCAACTTCTCTGAAGGAAGCTGATGGTGGAAATTAAATAAGTTTTCCTTACATATAAGTCACAAATATGTGTATCGATATTAAAATCTTTTGTACTTCAACCAGCCATGACGCTCTTGGATGTATTTCCCACAGCTATTCTAGGTGTATCAAGCCCTGCTCGGACAGAGGTAAGATTTGTGAGTCCTTAGAAGAGTAATTTTCCAAGAAGCATGCCTTGCAGACCAGGAACACTTTTATTCATGGAGGTGATGCTGGGAACAGCAGGTTAAAAGACTGAACTAGGGAGGCCAAGCCAGCGACTGCCAGAGCTCCTTAAGACAACTGCAGAGTGCTCACCGTGCTCAAGCAGATTTACACACCTAATTTCAGCCCTCCTAAATAGGCTGGAAAAGCTGTAGGACCCAGATAGGTGTGAATTCCTATTATTTATCTCAAAGGACTTTCACAGGAAGCCTAATTACAGTCACTTAAACGCCAGGACAGTTAATCATTTCACTGCTGCTTACCATACCAGAAATACCTATCATCTAACAGGCTTCCTCTGTGTCACCAGCACACAGGTGAGACCCGCTGGTGCCACACACCTTCACACCACACTCCCAAGGAGTAAACCTGCAGCCTATGGAGGCCAACGCAGCCTGCACAGCCCTTGGATGGTCCTCAAAGCACGACAGGGAGTATTTCATCTCCCTTGCTGTTAGCATGGAGATGTTGGATGCCAGTGTTTGGCTGGCTTATTCGAGTGATGCTGGCTTTGTTGGGTGCCTCAGAGCCTGCAGGGTGTGCCTAGAGGTTTTGTAGGTAGGGCTCCTTGCCTCCTTCTTAGCCAGCAGTGAGAATCAGCAGATGTAGCACTTGAAAATACTTGAAAATACTTCAACAAAATACCATAAGCTTTAGAAATCTGAAATATTTAGTGGACCTGCATGTTTTCCCTGATGGGAATGTTGCTGATGAAAGCAAACCCATTTGCTAGGGAGGCTCACATTGGACAACGTCAGAGCTCACCCTAAGTGAAGTTTCCATCTGCTTTGTGTAAAAGCTGAGCAACAAGATCCCCTGACCAAAAATCCCTCACAGAGCACTGGTCCCTGCAGGAGGCGATGCTGCTTGTACACCCCTCCCGCTGCGCAGTCACGCCACCGCCGCTCCTAATGACTGTCCCTGCTTACAGCTGAGGCTGAAAAGCCAGAGCTCCTAGCCCAGATGGAACACCACCAGCATGTCTCGCGCATCCGAGCCTTGGTTTCAATGTGCCCCTGATGGTACTGACAACGATTTTGTCCAACTCACATTAGCAGCTAAACTAGTTTCAGGACCAGTGGAGGGCAATATTGCTTTGGCTTCCTAGAATAAAGGGACCTAGGCACCAGCTAGGGCACTGAGCTGGTGTGCACAAGGCAAAGCCCTTACTCTGGGCACAGGATGACTCTTTTTGCTCCACAAAAAGCAGTTCCCAGGGCATACGGCCGCCGGAGCACCAGCACCACCTTGTGAAATGTCTTGGTCCCTAAACACCAGCTAGCTGTAGAAATCAATGTTTTTGTGCAGCTATCATGATCCCAGACCAATGCACAGAGAAAGCCGGAGGTGGAAGCAGCTCCAGGGTGAAAGAGATTCTCTGTATGTACCAGTACTCTTATGACATTTGTTATTTTCCTAATTATAAGCTTGACTCAGCATTTTACAATTCCTCATGTCCACAGTCAGCCCAAGTTCAAGTCTAAATAAATATATAAAGGAGGTCAAAAAAGGGATACTTAGGCCATATTTTCTGGAAATAGTCTAGTTCACGTAGGATCTGAAGTACTTCTGGATTTGAGCAAACTGTTCAGAAGGTGAAATCACCGAGCCTGCAAATGTAGCAGGTGACTTAAAACCTTTGCCCTTTTTAAAAACAGTTCCTTAGATTCCTTTCATAACATTAAATCCATTATTTTAACATTAAGAAGGACCATTCATATTTTGTGTTAAATATCTTAGCACTTTCAAAATGATCTTGCAGTGATACGACTTTGCTATAATTTCTCTCTCCTGTTTGAGATTTTGATTCATTTAGCATTTCCCTGGAAGAAGAGTTTCAAACTTGTGCTCAGGGAAGAGCTGTGGTGTGTCTCCTTTTTCATCTTTGGTGTCCGTGGCAAGCGATGGCTGCTAATCAGTACCTGCAGAGCAGGCGGCTGCTGCGTGACTAATGGTGCTGGGGTGGGGAGCAGCCTTGCTGGAAAGATGGAAGAAGAGCAACGGGGCTGAAAGCTGGTCGGATACGGATGGCAGGGACATTGTCCGAACTAGGGGCAAAGCTGGGGTGCCTGAGGGCTAAGGGAAAATTAAAGCCTGATGGGGTTGCAGGTTAAAGGTGGGCTTTATGGGGGCAAATGCTGAGGTTTTTCCCTTCCTCGCCCTGCTCACCTCCTGCTGCCACATTCCTGCTTTGTTCTACTTCCATCGTGTCTGAGGGGACCTGCAGTCTCCATGGAGGCTCCCACAGCAGGCACTGGTGCATTCCAGGGACACACTATTAGCAAGCACTGATGAGTCCTGCCATCCAGGCTGCAGTGGGGCAAATCCGTCAGGAAAGATGACATCTTTGGCTAGACCCCCTGGTTTGGCTGTAAAAACACAGGCAGGCTTTCTAGGTTTTTTTTGCCTGGAGAGAAGTTTGTGCCTGAAAACTTGGCTATTTTTCAAGCAATATCAGATGCTCCAAGAAAAAAAAAAAAGGTAAAATTTCTTCCTGCAGTCTGTCTCTGTCATATCAGTAGATAACCACACCAAAAACATGATTAGGAATTTGGCACATGCCATTCAGTGTGGGCTGCAGGTCTGTGCCTGCTGAAATGCAGTCCAACAACCAAAAGCATGCACCTCAGCCCATTTTTGAATTGCGACCTGTGTGTGTTCAACCTTGCCTTTACAGGGAGCAAAATTTATTACCCAGCACAGAAAGTGATAGAAGATTGGAACTGAAGCCTGGAGAGCCTTAACGTGCTATTGGGGTTCCTTTTTGCATGAGAGAGGCATCTATATCATTTATACATAATTATTAATGATAGGATAGCAGCAAAGACGAGTGACTCAGTGAAGGCTAAATAATTTCTCAAAAGCCATGGATTGACAGAAAATATCTCCACTTTATCTTTAACATGTGACTGCAAAGAACAGGTTGGCAAAGCAAAAATCATTCCTCTTATTGATCCATTATCCATCCATCTTTCTGAGAGAGTTTGGTGTTAGAAATATTATCGAAAGCTTTAGTGAAGACCTGAAATCTCAGTCACCAAATAGGTCCTTCAAAAGCCTGAAATCAATTCAGGCTTTGAACTTTTTGTCTTGTGATTGTGCCAAGGGCCCAGTAGAAACACAAAGCTTTAGATGCTTTTTTATCATTTGCTGTGATACTTCTGGCCCAAAGAGTCCCACATTATTACATGTACCACGTTTCTGGCTTCAGAAGAAAGGAGGGAACTCTGTTGGAAAGCTTCCACTTTTAATGACAAAAGAGGGTCCTAGACTTCAAGAAAGACATTTACTGTACTTATGAAGACTTGCACCTTTACATATCCACAACTCTGATCAAAATCAGGGAATGCAAAGAGACTGTGCAGTTATACGACTGTTGGCACATCACATGGCATGAGAATGTGTTGGTTTGACTGCTGATACTGGCTAGGACCTCTTGTAAAACCATGCCTGTCCATCTGCTGAAATACACATACTTTCCAACAGCCTGCTCAAGTCAAGCTAAGCATACAGGCAGGATTTTGCAGGGTTAGTCTAACTCATGTGTGAGAAGCTGAGAAAGAGGACATTCTTCTATTACATTTAGTGTCACATTACCAAAAATATTGAATTAGAACTTTATTTAGATAGAGTTATTAACTGTCACATGGGTCCTTAGCTCATTATATCAGTGCATCCAATTATCTTCAATTCACAACCCAGTTGGCTTATAACACATGATTACAGTGAAGGACTTCATACATCCCCAAATTGTCTTCTGAGGCATCTGTATTCCCCAGACAAAGGTGACTTCAGCAAAATAATTGCTAAAATTTTGTCTGTTGAGAAAGTCATGGAGTGAAAGCTTCTTGGGAATAGTATCTTCCTCTTCTGCAAAGTTGGCACAGGCTTCTCAACAGGGTGAGTAGCATACAAGCATATTTCTACTCCTGCCTTGGGAAAAGCAAAAGAAACGAAAAGGGCAGTGCTGGATTGCAGACAAGATGTCGATACACTTTTCTTCCAGAGGATAGAGACGATGCTCCTAGGAAGGGTACTTCACCCCAGCATGAGCTTGGTCTGTCTGCCTTGCTTTCCCCAGCCTGGCTGCCTGGCTCAGGCGTAAGCAGCACAGAGAGTAGGACTGTGCTTTTTTGCTGGGCTCAGTGATCTGATAGTTTAGCTGGATGCCTACACTGCCTATGCAAAGGGTCAGTTCCTGCTCTACTTTGCCGAGGACAGGAGATTACAACATTGATCATCTGATACTGAAATCCTATTATCACACCTAGTGGTTGAAGACTGTTTTGAGTTCCTTTTATTATGCTGATATTTAATAAAACACATATATAGAGTCTTCATAAATAGGAAGGGACGTGGAAAGACCATCTATCCACTCATCAGCTACAGCTAATCTTTCCTGAGAAAGTTTGCTATCCAGATCCTACTACAAACAATGAAGATGCCAGCATCTGCCCAGATAACCTGTAATAGTGCCTCATCATTGTTGCTCTCAGACATTTCATAACATATAAACTAAATCTCTCCTGATACAATGTAGACTGCTTAATGCTTGTTGACAGGTTATTGTTGACCTCTTTGAGGTTATTTCTGTCCTCTTTGCCATTTATGTTTTTGAAGGTGGTTAATCCGTGTGCCTTAATTTCTTTCTTCTTTGGATCAAACAGCCTGGTTCCTTTTTATCTTGCCAAAGAGTTTAGAGGAGAGCAAAGAAAATGGCTAGATCCACCTTACCTCATCTGCATCTTTCTTTAAGTGCTCAAAGTGTTCAAAACTGGACACCATTCTCCAACTGAGCACCACACCTGCACTGAGCAGATGAAGGAAACTTCACGTACATTGGAAAGTCCCTTTTTTTATACAGCCCAGTATACCTTTTTGCCATATTATTAACTCATATTCACTTTAACTTCCAGATCTTCTCCATGACTTTTATGCTGTTTCAGCTGTTCCCAGTTTTGTGGGTTTTGGAGTATAGATTTTCCTTGGTGAGTGTAGGAATTTTCCTGATCACAGTACTTTGTTCTCATTGCCTTCTCCGATATACTAAGTATAGTCTGGATCCTAGTTGTGCCTTTCAAAGTGTTTGCAGCTCTCTCAGCTTGGTGTTGTCTGCAAATCTAACAAATATACTCTTTATTTCATCAGCAATGTTGTTACTGTAATTTACTCTGAATGAATATTCAACACTTTGTATTACCAGGTCCAAAACAGACCTCTGGACATTCCCCCTTGAAACATGCTGCAGTGTGACAGTGAACTACTAATTATTCCCTTTAGTTTTTGAAGTGATTTTGGACTAACATATCCAGACCATATTTCCTTTACTTGTGCATGGGGATCCCACATGTAACCATGACAAAAGTCTTCCTGAAGTCATGATTTATGGACTCTTATTCCTTCTTCCCTCATCCACAAGGCTTGTTATTCTGTCACACAGAAGGAAATTAGTCTGGTTTAATACAATTTGTACTTGACAAATCCAATTTGTCCTTGCAGCTAGTTAGATTATTTGTTCCATGGGCTCTTTCTTTCTAGAGATAAGCATTATGTTTATCATTTTCCAGGTTTATCCCATGTAGTTTATCTGCCCCACATTTCATTACTTGTTTTCATCTCTAGCTTCTTCTGAAGGTGAGATTTGGCCAACTTCACGGGTCATCAAGCAGTACTCTTTTAAACTCATGCACTCCTATCTGTTTTGTAATGTGCATGTTAAATGGCTCCAGAAGAGTTTTGGAGCACTCCCCCAGTGCAACTATCCTTATTTCAGAGAATATATCGATGCTTACACTTGTGGATAAACTACAGCCACATTTGGCTCAGTCTCTACAACCATAGCACGGCCAGTGACTTGTCAGTTCTGCTTTGGTTAGGCACAGACTGCATTAGTCCAAGGTAATTTTGTTCCTCAACCTAAACAACCACAAACTTCAAATTTCAAATTAATTCACCTTTGAGGCAGGTCACTTCTTGGATTTTGATTTAAGAAAAGTCATACTCCCAGTACAGCACAAACAACTGTAGTCTGTGAAGGATAGAAAAGTCAAGTTTCACAGCCTGCTTCAATTTTCTAACAACTCACCAGCCCCTGTGTCCTCCATTCTGGTTTCTCTCACTTCTTTGGTCCTCTCATTACACCAGGTCCTATCTACACCCCGTGAAGCATGATGCTGGAGAGATAAGCAAGGTGGAAACTCCAAGTACGACATAAATGGATGAGGCAGCTGTGAAAACAGGTAAGCAGAGTTGTACAGAGTAGCATACGGAGACAATGGCAGAGCAACATCAGGTCCCTCAGCCATACTCCTTTAAAAAGTGCTAGCAGTGACTTCAAAACGTCTGGTGTACAAATAACCAGAGGAGAATATTGAGCAGAACAGTATTGCCTGAGAAAGCACCGATTTCATACTGTTGGATTGTTCTGTGGCAATATTAAAAAGTTTCCAGGCACACTGTGAACAGACATATTTTAGAAATGCAAAATTGTTTGTTTTCTGTTGGAAGGGGAGGTGAGTTTGTCACGCAGGTGTGCAGCCTGTGTGTCCTGCTGCAGGAGTGTGTTTTGCTGAACAAGGTATATGGGCCCTTCTCAACGTTTTTTACTGTCTCTCCAAACGACATTCAATTGCTTGATCAATATTTCAAATGATGTTCCCAATCACTCTTTCACCTTTGTGTGTGTGTGTGGACCTGGATAGAAGCTTGGTTTGTTCTAACTCTAAATCAAAGAAAATGTCCTTGATTTAAAACAAAGCTTTTACTTAAGGGAGGCATGTCTTCAAGAGGATTAGGTTGAGTTAGAACTGAGCATCGATCATTTCACACCTTTGGGGCAGAACTGCATCCTCTGTTATGTCTCTCTTCAGTGGGTACTAAACATTCATGTTCATATAGCTTCCCCCCTTTCTACACCTCCCTCAGATTTTTTTTACTTTTTTTTAGAAGGGAGGGGGAAGATATCATCCGTGTTCCTTAGGAAGATGTAGAGGCCCAAACACAATTTATTTATTCCTGCTTGTCGTACAGTTACTGTTTTAATAGCTCATCAGAGGATGTGAGCTACTTAATTACATTTCATCTTCACAAAGTGTTGTTTGAGTTTTTTTAAAGGAAGAGCACAAGAATGCTAATCCCCCAAGTAAGGCTAACAGCTTGTGAATCAACAATGTCACCAAAAAATAAAACATGAGATAAACCATCACATTTTCTCAGGTGTCTTCCATCCTAAAGGCACATTTCAGGCACTCTTGCTCCAGATTCCCAAGGAGCGGTAACCAAACTGATGGCAGGTTGTCCTGGTTTCAGCTGGGGTAGATACAGTTAATTTTCTTCTTAGTAGTTAGTACAGTGCTGTGTTTCGGCTCTGATGTGAGAACAATGTTGATAGCACACTGAGGTTTTTAGTTGTTGCTGGGGAATGTTTATACCAAGTCAAGGACTTTTCAGTTCCTTGGGCCCTGCCAGCGGGAGGGCTGGAGGGGCACGGGAAACTGGGAGGGGACACAGCCAGGACAGGTGACCTGAACTGACCAAAGAGGTATTCCATACCATGGGATGCCATGGTGAGTATATAAACTGGGGGAAGAAGAAGGAAGGGGGGGACACCTGGCATTATGGCATTTGTCTTCCCAAGTAACCGTTACATGTGATGGAGCCTGGCTTCCCTGGGGATGGCCGAACGCCTGCCTGATGGTGGGAAGTGGTGAATTAATTCCTTGCTTTGCTTTGCTTTGCTTGCATGCGCAGCTTTTGCTTTACCTATTAAACTGTTCTTATCTCAACCCCTGAGTTCTACATTCCTTTCTGATCCTCCTCCCCATCCCTCTGGGTGAGGGGGAGTGAGCAAATGGCTGTGTGGGGCTTGGTTGCCGGCCGGGGTTAAACCACGACACAGGTATAAGACACTTTGCATCAAGGGGCAACCTGCCCTCACTGGTGGCCAGGGCTCAGCTGTGCTCCCTCTCTGCAGCGTCTAGACCACTCATGCAAGCTCCCCTAGCTCATGTTAAACATCTTCACCTGTATCCAAATTAACTCACAAAAATAATCAAAATGGAATTTTTTTCTGTGGATGCATGTGGGCAAAAATATTTTCTTTCACCAGGGCAAGAGGGAAGCCATCTACCATCCCAGTCTCCAGCGCCAACTAACCTAGAGCTGCCTAAGTGGCAGCAAGCAGAAAAGATGCTGTGACCACAGACTCAGTCCTTACAGGAGCACCGTAAGGGCTCAGCAGTCTGTGACCAGATCCAGGCCCCAAGGCCTTTGATCCTGACAAATTCAGACTACAAGGAAACCCCCTACACTTGTGTTCCCCACTTGAGGCAATACATCACTTTCCAAGATAGAGAAGGCTACATTATTTTTTTTTAATTCTCAGCATGTTTAAATTATTTAAAAACTTGTAACCTGGAGTTATATCATAAATTTAAAAAAAAAAAAAAAACTAAAGCAATAGCTTAACACTCTGAAATTATTATTAAACATTTTACAATTTTGAAAAGCTTGAATAGTGTGATTTGGTGAAGAGTTTTGTCTGCTTTTAAAGGTAGCCTTAAGCAAAAACTGCATAAGAACTGAATAATAATAACTTAAAAATCACTGTCTTCCTGACAAATACCACTCAAAGTTGCTTCTGTGGACATATTATTAGACAAGAAATAAATAGATTGCATTTGTTCATACTAACAAGACATTGTCTCAGAAACACTAGTTGTCCAAAAAGTGCAGTGATAACAGGGAAAAGAGCACTTCCAACAGTCAGACTAAGCCAAGGGAAGCTAGGAAGGAAGGGAGACAACAGCAAAATAAAAAGCAAAGAAAGCGATGAGGAATTAAATATATTCCACAGAAATCTTGTGTTTCAAGGGCTGAAGTTCTCACATCTAGGATTTCTGCTTCAGACTAGTGGGGAACAACTGAGGGATATAACAGGGGTGCTGCAGCAGAGTTACTTTCTGCCTTTCTAGCAGATTATAATTTCATTTTTACAGAACTGTCAGGTTCTTCAACTTCTTCTGTGCTGACAAAATACATTTCTGTTCAGCTGAATCATGCAGTACAATACATGTATGCTTTCTTTCCAAGGCTGCTTTCTGCATCCAGTGCTTTTATGAGACTTAGATGAGTTTTTGGTGATTCATAGTACTTAAACCACCAAAGAGCACTTTTTCAATTGGAAAATTCAGTTGAAGTAAATGCATCATCAGCATGATTGTCCATGCATGAAAGAACTACAAGCAAAACAATGAGACCATTTTTTAAAACCCACACTTAAGCCAAGAAAAACAGTTATCATGAACTATTAAAAGACCTTATTTTTCAGTTTCCGTGAATCTCTTATGGAAAACATGGGTTATCCTTGTCTCTGCATCTCTTATTCTGAGAATCCCAAATTGCAAACGAAAAAAAAAATATAATGTGCACATTGTTTTGGAGTTGTTAACATGATACACAGCAACATAAATTATATTATCTACAACAGATTAACCTACTACTGATCTAGCCTTATTCTTGTAGCGAATTTTTCCAGGAGGATACCTATAGGATCTAGGCATTGAACACTCTCATTATTCTATTTTGTGCTTTTGGAATTCTTAATATAAATAAAATGCTATTTGAGTTTTTTAAGAATTAATAGAAGATGCTCTGATTGCCAAGCACACTGTGGATTTGAATATTATGTCAGATACTTAAATGAAAATGGACACCTACATTTTTGACACTTAGCTGAAGGAAAACATTCTACTGTGGGTTATGTGTGTGCATGTGCCTATATGGCATTTTCACAGATGATTTGATAGTGGTACTTCCAAAATATTTCTACTCCTAATAGCAGCAATGCAATCTTTCACTCTTACTCCATTGTGGCAGTGTTTATTTATTTGTTCACTTAAATAGATTTATATAGTACATAAAAAAGGTCTGTCCAGAACTCTGCATGCTTTTGATATACATGAAAATATAGTCAGACTGGTAAAAACAAGTATAAAACCAGCAATCTCCATTAAATCAGAAAAAAGTCACAGAAAAATAAATTTAAAACTATTCCCTGCTCCAGACAGTCATTCAGATAACCTGCACTAACCAAGACCACAAGGGCAATTTGAGAAGGTGACTTCAAATCATAAGAGCCTTTAAAAAGGGAGCCCATGAAGCCCCCAGCTCTAAGTGTACCCATCCCAGTCCCAGCTTTGTGCCCCGTGACCAGCGGGGACTGGAGATGGGTCCAGGAGACCTGAAGGTCAGAGGAATCAGGCGATTTCACAGGAGAGTGGTACAGCCCAAATGTGAGAGCTCCTCACTGGGAGCTCCTTGCTGGCATTGTTTGTTCCTGGTGAAAAACGAGAGGATGTGTGCTCATGTTGCCCTTTGGGTAGGGTTTGGGGGTAGCTGAGTGCTCTTGGGCATGGAAGAGTCCCACCATAGAAAGCTGTCCCTTCTGGGGAGATGCCAGCTGCTGTAGTTTACCAATCAAGGCTCAGAGGACTAAACACCACCACCAGTGGCATCTGTCTTCCAAAAACAACAGTCCACCACAGGCAGGAGGGCTTGCCTCTGACAAGTTGACAGCCAACTCTGGGCTGGAATGGCAAGTCCAGATGTGGAAGAGAAGCTTATCTGGCATGGGAGCTAGAAGGACTGGCCATAGCAGGACACATGTCAACAGAAGCAAGCTGGTGAATGACAGCCAGGGGAGGTGAGCTAACACCTACAGGGTAGATGGAGCTTCTTCACTGGTTTACTCCTCTAGCAGCTTTGCCTGATGAACTTGAACTGAAATACGAGTATTTCTATTAAAGGTGATACAGATGTGTGTTCTCAGGCTCATCTATAAGCAGACTGCTTGCATAGTTTCCTCTTTGTTTCCATTACTAGGTAAAAAAGTAGCGTGGAGAGTTCGTAAAGGCTTCCCATCAAAGCTCTCATGGCTGCTTGGCCTTTGGTATATGACCTAAGCCACATACTCCATTTTGATCTTTTAGAAGTGCTGTAGGAAATCAATTCCATAAACAATGCCTACACACCCCTACAAGGATGAATTCAGTCCTTCACCTCTACATCTGCTCTAATTTTCTACTCCCTGTCCCCCTGATTTGGAGATCAACCAGCCCCCTCAGTCTACACTGCTCCTGATGTTACAGGTGCCAAGAAAAATCAGAATAAGCACATGTACTTGGTGTCCTCCTCTGAGTCCTTATATCTTGATGATAATGTAGCTTTCCACCTTCTCTTCCTGTTCCAGGGTTCTTTTTCTCATGTAAATATGCCTTTCAATTTTTTTTTCCAAAAAATATAGATTCCTGTGGCAAAGTCCCCTGCAGACTTGTTTTCCACAAGAATGGAGTAGGCAATTAAGTGGCTGCTGTTTCCAGGTGGATAAGTAAGGGTGGTTTCAGATTTTGCTTCTCATGGATAGCATTACCTGTAAATCAGAGATACAACACCTTGCTAAAAAAATGGGGAGCAAACAGGAAGATATGCAGGGATGGTATTTATCAGGATATCTTCTGTATTGAGTTTGCGTGGCCAGGTTTTGGTAGCGGGGGGCTACAGTGGTGGCTTCTGTGTGAAGCTTGCCAGCAGCTTCCCCCATGTCCGACAGAGCCAGCGCCAGCCGGCTCCAAGATGGACCCGCCGCTGGCCAAGGCCGAGCCCATCAGTGATGGCGGCAGCGCCTCTGGGACAGCGTATTTAGCAAGGGGGGGGATAAACTGAGCAGCAACCTGCAGCCAGAGAGGAGTGAGACTGTGAGAGCAACAGCCCTGCAGACCCCCAGGCCAGCGCAGAGGGAGGCAGGAGGTGCCCCAGCCCCCAGCGCAGCGGTTCCCCGGCAGCCCGCGGTGCAGCCCCTGGCGAGGCAGGCTGTGCCCCTCAGCCCGCGGAGGGCCGCGGTGGAGCAGATCCCCACCTGCAGCCCACGGGGACCCCAGGCCGGGGCAGGGCGATGCCCCGAGGAGGCTGTGCCCCGCGGGCAGCCGGCGCTGGAGCAGCTCCTGGCAGGGCCTGTGGCCCCGTGCAGAGGAGCCCGGGCGGGAGCGGGTTTGCTGGCCGGGCCTGTGCCCCCGCGGGGACCCGCGCTGGAGCCGCTGTGCCCGAGGGGCTGCGCCCGGGGGGGGACCCGGCTGGGGCGGGCTGGGAAGGGCTGCTGCCCTGGGCAGGGCTCGCGTTGGAGAAGCCCACGGAGGACCGTGTCCGTGGGAGGGACCCCAGGCTGGAGCAGGGCCCGAGTGTGAGGAGCCTCCCCCGAGGGGGCAGGAGCGGCAGAGGCAGCGTGTGACGGACTGACCCAGCCCCGTGCCGTCCCCCTGCGCTGCTGGGGGGGGGAGAGAATTCGGGAGTGAAGTTGTGCCCGGGAAGAAGGGAAGGGTGGGGGGAAAGTGTTTTAAGATTTAGTTTTTATTTCTCATTGCCCTAATCTGATTTGATTAGTAATAAATCAATTTTCCCCAAGTCAAATCTCTTTTCCCCGTGACAGTAATTGGTGAGTGATCTCTCCCTGCCCTCACCTCAACACACGAGCCTTCCGTTACATTTTCTCTGCCCCGTCCAGCTGAGGAGGGGAGTGACAGAGCGGCTTTGGGGGGCACCTGGCATCCCGCCAGGGTCAATCCTCCACATCTTCACTTCAGGAGTATGGGAGCTAATCATGGGACACAACTTGTAATGTGTGAACCAAAATAAAGCATAATTTGAGCCCTAAATTATGTTTTATAATACACACACATCAGCATAAAGTCTACTAGAAAAAAATTTGAATTCTGCCATAGTTGTCAGAGTCCAAGGGATTCCCATGTCTACAGAGGACTCACAGTATACCTTAAGCTAAAACTGCATTTTGAAATGTCCATGAAGCCTAACTAGAGCAACCTGAGGCCATAACAATCCCAGTACAGAGTGAACATCATGATGTGTATAACAAATGTATAAAACTTGACTTTTTTTCCTTTTTTTTTTTTTGTGCCTGCCCATGCTACAAATGTTATACCTTTTTAACTCATACAATATAGTACCTTTACTGGGGCAGGAGATTCCAAAGCAGGCTAAGAAGAAAAAAGGAGAAGGAAGGAAGAGGGAAGAAGACCAGAAAGTCACTGAAGAAGCTGGGCTGTACAGATATTGGGTGCCTCTCCCTTTTGTACATCTGCCTTCTCATACTATCCATATACCTGAGAAACAAACATCTTACTTCTTCCTCTGTAATGTATCAGAATCCATCCTTCCTAGCTGCCTGTGTAACTAACATATTTTTCTCTGCTTCAGCGGCTTCTCACTCTGATTATCCTCCCATCTTTCATTTAACTCACCTTACTTCTCTTCAATCAGCCGAAATTACTGTGACCACCGTACTTCCTCTTTCAAATATATTGAGAGCTTGTTTTCTCCAGTTTATCGGCTTTGATTTCTTCACTTTGTCATGGCAGAACCAGTTGGCGTCTCTCACTTGCCCTGTTCTCACAGTCCTTCCCAACACCACTAGCAGTACTTTTCGCATAAAATATTCTCCTTTCTCCAGTTCATTAAGCCACTGACCTACCAAATCGCTCCTAAAATAATCACTGCTTTCACTATGGCCAAAGAGGCGTGTTGATAGCACATAGGGTTTTTTTAATAACACTTGCCGGTCTCTCTGAACAAACCCAGGGCAAACAGCCCTTACTGCCTCCTGCTTCCCCGAGCTCTCCCGGCCCCAGCATCCCTCCTGCTGCTGCATGCTGGGATGCGGCCCCTGTGCTTTGCTTGGTGCTGACGTGCACCACTCTTCCACATGTCCATGTAAGTACACGCAGTGGGGTTGTGCCTCCTGTATACCATGGCCCCTTGTCTCTGGCTCTCAGCCCATCAACTATATAAATCCTGAGAAATGTTTATATTTTCTCATCAAGCTGAGCACATTCTCAACACGAATGAATTAATATCAATGCACTGCCTCCCTTTTTCCAGAGCTCGCCTGAATTCCTTGCATTGAACTGTTTTATCTACTTGGATTCATTTGCCTTCAAAATAAATAGTATTTTCTAAAGTATTGCAGCAATGTTTCTGCTAGGAATATAGTGCCTAACCCTACCCTAGTCTTGAGCAAATATAATTTATTTAACCATCTCATAAACTCAGTATAATAAAGAATCAGGACTATGATACTCCCAAACATTTTCTGTTAAAATCTTAAGTCCTTTTTTCTTAATTTAACATGGTAACACACAGCTTCATTAGTAATAGTTAAGTAATTGTCTTTCAGTTTTCTCTTACACTAGTTTCCCTATTTGAATAATAATTTTCAAGATTAATATAATCCTGGAAATACACAAAACATCCCTGCATCAAAAAAATAATTTTAGCATTTTCCTCTGAAAAGATTTTTTCTTCCACCAAACTAACACACATGTAACTTTTAAGGTCTGATTTTTCCAAATGAATCCTACTCTTACTGCAAAATGTTTCAAGTTTTGTTGCAGAGTCACAAAATGCTTATTTGGTAATTCATAACAAAACACTTAATTTTTATTAGATTTAGAGAAGAGATTGCAGGCCATAGGAAGGATAATGTGACAAATTTCCTGGAAGCCTCAAAAAAACAGAAGCTGCTAACTTGGGTCCTAACAGGCAAAACATCTACCTAAAAAAAGACTAAGAGTGAAATTGCAAAATTACAGAAAAGTGGCCCGATGTAAACACCCAAAAAGACTAGGGTTAATATTTTTCTAGTCAACTCACAGAGTTGACAACCTAGTCTTGAAGAAGACGAGTCATATCAAACCTAATTTCCTTTTCTCCCAGAGTAACTGGCTGCTTAGACGAGAGGCACCTTAGACTAAGTTCTCTTCTTTTTTTTTCTGGTTTTATGTGCATTTTGATGGCTTTTGAATGGCAAAAAATGCAAATATATTACAAATAAGAGTACATGTAGTGCTTGAGACACATGAAACACTTTTGAGCAGTGCGAAAACTCCCAAGCATGCAGCTGGAGGTGTTCACCAGGGCTGCACAGCGTCTGCTGCTGTACTTTACTCCCCGTGGTCAGTAACTGCCTGTCCAAAGACATCACCTCGTTGCTCACCTGCACACATAGCTACTGGCAACCGAATGCAAAGAATATTTCAAACATTTCTATCTGATAAAAACATATTAGAGTAATCTTTATGGAATATCTGGAGGGTAAATGCATCTTTTAAAGAATTGCCCTCTAATATCTTATTTTCTAAAGCTGTACGTAGGCAACAATATTAATTACTAAATTTCTGAGGGTCCAGCAGTTTCCATTTAGCATTCCCGCAGCTAGATAACTTTTTAAGTTCCTGTGTATTAATTTAGAAATGTAACACTGAATAATGGTTTTGAAAATCTTGACCAGATAATTAAGCAGCAACCCAAAGAAAGCAGTTTTGAGTAACGGGGAAGACAAAGCAACTCTGGGAGGACTGCATGTATTTAAAGCTTGTACTTCTCAGGCTGTTCAGTGAGCAAGGCTGACAGTGATTGACTGACAGCAGTAAATCACTCATACTAGAACTGGTCAAAAGTTTGTTTTTCCAGAAATTTCAGTTTTCACTTACAGTGTACTGGTATTTCAGTAACAGAGATGAGGCAGGCTCAATCTAAGGGGAAAAATAACATTTGTGACTCTGCCAAAAATGCTGTGAATTTTTGAGTGAACTTCAGGTATAATCAGGATTTTATTAACTATACAGATGGCAGTCAGCATGGTCTCTTAAAACAACTATTCCTTCTGCTGCTCTAGATTCAGAAAAAAATCATATGTTGCAAAAGGCACTACAGAAGAAAGTGTACCTTGATTTTTGAAAAGTGTTCTTAAAGTTGCTGAGTGACAAATTTACTAGCAATTTTCTAAATATTCATTACTAACAACTTTGGGTCCAAAAGCAACAATGTTGAGGCAGGAATGAGGGCAACACTTGCTTGGTCTCCTTGTTGGTCTCAATTCTAAGGTTTCGGAGGGATCAGGACCCCCTTGTAAGGCTTGGATTACTTCAGTTTGTTCTGCTAATGTTTGCCTTCTTTATCAGTAGGTCAGAAATGTGACTTTGAATCCAGAGGTATCAATAGATGCCCTAACTAGAAATAATAAGCTAACCCAGTAATGATGACTTCTGTTATTAAGGAAAGCCAAATTAAAAGCCCCTACAATGCGGAATCAGGTCATGAGCAGGTATAAACAAAGCATACCTCATCGCAATCACTTTTCAAAAGAGTTTTCATCAGTAACCCCACATTTGAGTCATTCTGACTTGGAGAGGTGTTCTGTTCTCTGATGACATCTTAAAAATTATATTCCAGTTTAACAGTTAATCCTGTCTTTTAAATAACTAAAGTACTTTACAGTTGGCCTAGAAATTTCATTTAAGGATTAGTGAACCCTGTTTTGCCTATCATGAGTAATTTACCTCACTTTTGTCCACTCAGAAGTGGTTTTATCTTAACACTAATGAAAGCAAAGACTTTAACTTTGGTCACTTAACAGAACCTATGCAGTGAGTAATCTTGACGTGAGCAGTGACTTTGTACTGCGGATTTTAAATCCAAATCAAACCTTGCTCTTTCTTCTCACTACCATTTTTAGCTTATACCTTCAGCTCAGGAAAACTTGCACGAATATGCTGCCAATATTTGTAATTGCATTATTATTCTAATATTCTATCAAAATAATTTCAAATGGAAATACATTGAATGCCCTTGCAAAATTTTGTAAGCTTTATTTCATTAAAATAGTCTGTGGCATCTATAATGGTACCATCAGAAACAGGGCTGTACTTGAAGGATGCTATTTCTTCATCCTTAGTCTATATAGTTACGTTTGCCTCCTTAACTATATTTTTTTATAATGGTTGCTTGCAAGAATGTGCAAAGCACATTCTTAGCGATAGGATTATACTGGATGTTTTACATGAAATATGCTGCTGAAGAATCTCTTTGGTTTCTTCGTGCACTCAGAGCAATTTACAGTACTTTCTGTAACTGCTATGAAGAGTTATCCCACCTTTTGAAGGGGTTTGATTATATGAAAATTCAGCTGCTGTAACAGTTCATTGACTCTTCAGGAGAGACTGGGGTAATACGCCACACTAAAGCAAACCAGGAGGTGAACTCCAAAACCTGTGTGAGCATTTTGAGAATTAAAAATTATGGCATTACCATCTTTGTCCAGAGTCCTCCAGTACTCCAACAGTAAACTGAGAAGTTATTCTTAAACTGAACATTTCAGATAAAAAGCAAAAATGTAATTAACATATCTATGAAAACAATCCTATTTACAAGTATTCAATGAAAATTAATGTGATGCTCTAATAACCCAACATTTTAAAAAAATTACGTCCCAATAAACTGTGTCATTATTATTATTATTGTTACTATTTATCACATTATTGGAAAGAGAGTCAAGGAGATGGAAGTGAGCGATCAAAAAATCCGAATGAGAGGCAAAGACAACCTTTTACAAGGATATCTCAATGAACATCATGGAAACCTTGTTTCTTCTTTGCATCAATTGACTTGTAGCCGCACAGTCATTATTATCAGGTCATTAGCTTCATTAAACTAACTTTATTTGTTATTAACTCTATAAATACAGCATCATCATACAGTTTACAAAGATCTGGAACTTTTTAATAATGCATGAAATGTCTATTTTAAAGAAAAATTAAATTTCATTCATTCATTGGTAGCTTTTCAAGACTAACTTTTAAATGGTTTGATGGTGGTAAGAGATGGAAAGACTGTCCCCTTGTGGATAGGAATATGAGGAAAGTGATACTGTAACTCATGGATAGCAGCGGTAACCCTGGGCATTTGGAATTTCAATAAGAAATCAGCTAGAATCCTGCCTTGCACATTGCTCATAAATCAACACTCAAATGTACAAAATACTATGAAGAGCCTTTTAATTTAAATTGGTTGGCCTGACAGACAACAGAGGGTAAAGACTGAGCTAACGTAGCATCATTGCTAAGACCATCAGTCCAGGCTACCACCTAAATCTACCTGCTGCAGGCAGCTGCAGTGTTGCCCTCATTTGAAGAAAGCTGTTTTGTGAAGAACAGCTTCCGAGCAGAGAATGGGAGAAGGTGCCACAATAAAGACAAAGTCTTGTGGTATATCTATAAACCAACATGCTGCCCACATGCATACATCTTCCAAACCCATGCCAGAGCATCCATCTACAGGACAAAGCACCAGCCTTGTCCTCGCTCCTGCAGCTGCACTGACAGAGGGACTGGAGAAGGATTGATGCACAGCTGGCTGGAGACACCCGCCTGTTGTTGCAGATGTTAGATTATCTGTAAGAGTTACAGATTGCCCGTATACATCATCACCTCTGATCCATGAGAACTACAAGAAGATGCTAGCACCCCGTCATCACTCAGATCTGGGGTAATCAAGAGTAGCTTCAAATTTCTGCATGGGGAAGCAGAACTTCACAGGGCTGCTGAGATAGAAGGGGATGCTAGCAGCATAGGAAGTGTTCTGGTTTATGAAGTCCAGTCCTTCCCTGTTACAGATGGTTATAGCTTCCCTAACAAATTCATCTTGTTCTGCCTTTATTAAGAATTTTCTCCAGACACCTCAGTTGCAAGAATTTTCTGAAATACCATTAGAAACCTCACAATTTTCAGCTCAGCCATATTCATGCTCAGTGTGTATCTATTCACTCTACCATCCTTTTAAGCGACTTTTTTACCTCCTTATTGTTTCAGCCCTGACAGAGACATATTCCCTCCTAGCCTTGTTTTGTTAAACTAAGTAAGCCACACACCTGCAGCTTGTAGAGGACAGGCTCCCCAAACTCTTTCATAATGTGATATGTCAGCTGAAAGTGTCCTATAGGTAAACTTCTTCCACCAACAGTCACTCAAGAATGTATTCAGTCTCACCAATACACACCTCTTCTCTGTCCCTAATAGAAACACTTTGATGCCTTCTTTGGTAGTATTGGGGTTTTTACAGTCACATCTTAGAGGTCACTCCTAAAAAGAGCAGCTAACTCAGTAGCTGATTTTACCAGTCATTTCCTACTGATTATTTCCCAGCTTGTAGCAGAAATTCTCATTCTTCCAGAAACAAGAATCAAGAAACAAGTTGCTGTCATCCTTTGAAGATTTCCTACCACAAAGTCCTAAAGGTTTGTGGCTAACCAGTCCGATGCAGGCAAGTTGAGGTGCAGGTTGGTGTGTGGTTCAGAGCAGGGTAATGGGGAAATAAGCCTGCAATAATCCTTAGCCTTTGATAAGAGGACATCCTGAATTGTGCTAGGTGGAGCTCACCAAGTCATAAGTTGTCGTCCACAAAATGTGAGTATGTTACATCTACTGCTCTGTGATACATGAATTGATCGAGTAGTTGCTTGAAGTTTCAAAAATGAAGGTCTCAGAATCTGTCAGGAGTCATTGCAGGCCTAGACAGACACAAATATTTGTAAATGTCTGTTAGCACTTTTAATTCAAATACATCCCATTCCCAAATTTACAACACTGGACGAGTTCAATGTGCACATCAGCAAATGGCCAAGTGCCTTACAATTTGGACGATGTGGGATACTGGTAAAAACATTCCGACATACACTCTGCAAGTCTGCACTGAAGATATTTTATTATCTTTTTTTATTTTTTCTTTTTGTACATTACAGGTCACTTTGTCAGATGAGAATGAATCAAAAGTGAAAAAGAGGAAGCTCTTAAAACTTACTTCCTCTGTCTGTAACGCTAGGAAGCAATGAGAAACCAGACTTTTATTCCTGTACTTCACAGGGGAAGCGTTATGGGGGTTGTGAAAGTACCCTCTTTCCTCCCTGGAGATGAAACGTCATAAAAAAACCCGCATTTTTGCATAATTTCATAATCCTGATTCAGGGCAGTGGCTGAAGTGCGGCATGTGGAACCCTGCGCAGGATCTGTAAGGGGTCTGATGTGGCCCCGCCACGCAGTGGGGTGGATGCTGCGTGCCAGCGGTGGTCACCTGAAGTGGCTGTCATCTGAATGCAGCTGGTGGCCGCCAAGGGAGGGTGGGCGAGCACAGCCCGGCTGCAGTAGCCCCGGGGACCCGGCCACGGTGACCGCTCTGGGCTTGCTGCCGGCCACAGCATCGGCTTACAGCACCCCGCGTCAACCATTTCGGCCTCAGTTTTTAACTTTTTAGCAAACACGGGGATCAAATAATTCAGAGCTTGGCCGGTTTCGTATTTTGTATAGCACGTGCGCAGATTTTCGGTTGGCGTAACAACGGCGACATTCAGCCACATTGGGAAAAAAAAAAAAAAAGGCATTATTCTTCTAATTATTCTTCAAAACCGGTTTACAGCACCGCCCCTCACCCCGCGCCCCCCTCACCCCGCGCCCCCGCAGCCCGCCGCGACAGCATCCGGGGCTCCGTGCGGCCCGCCCCACCTGTGCGGGGCGGGGGGCGGCGGCCCCGCCGCAGATGGCGCCCGGCCCGGCCCGGCCCCCCCGCACCGTGGGCGGGGGCGGTGCCCGCTCCCTCGCAGCTGGGCGGCCCGCGGCACTGCCGCCCCCGCCCCGCTCCACCCCGGCCGAGCCCGGCCCGGGCCGGCCGGTGCTCGGCGCCCGCCATGGCGGGGCAGGGGCAGGGCGGTGCGGGGAGGCCGGCGCTGCTGGTGAAAATCGTGATGGCCGGGGAGTCCTGCGTGGGGAAGACTTCCATCGTGCGGAGGTACACGGAGCCCGGCTCGCCGCCCGCCGGGGATCCCACCTCCTCCTACTTGGCCACGATCGGTGAGTGACCGCGGGCCGGCCCGCGGGCAGCCGCCGTCGCTGTCCCGCTGCCCCTGGCTGGCACCTGCCCGCGCCCCCCGGGCGCACCCGCCGGCCCGCCGGCCCTCAGCGCCGCGGCCCGCACCCGCGGTGCCCGCCAGCCCGCCGCACGGCCTCCGCCCGCCCGCCGCCACGCGGGGCCCGTCTCCCGCCGGCTGCGTGGGCACGGCCGCGCTGAGGGACTGGCGTGTGGCCCGCGGGGCCGGCGGTCCCCTGGCCGCCCGCTGCGCGCCCGCGCCTCGCCGCCCGCTCCCGGCCGCGCCTCCCGCCCGCAGGCCGCGGGCGCGCGTTTCCAGCGCAGCCTTCCCGGCGGCGGCAGCTCGGCGCTGCCGGTCTCGGAGCGGGCTCAGCGCCCTCGGTTACTGCTGCGTGGGTCCCGCCGCGACCGGCAACTTCAGCCTGTGCGGAGGTTTGACGGGGTGTCGGGAAACGCGTCACCCGGGCTCCAGAGCCGCTGCGTGCCGGCGGCTGCGCTGCCCTTGCTGTTTGTCTGGGACGTTCAGAACGATGTTAAAACTTGGGAAGACAACTTGTTCCGAACTGTTTCTGGTTGCCCACGTCTCCAGAGGGAGGCCCCGTTGCTGTACGCTGCCGTGGGTGCAGAGAAAACGGTGTCTGCCTCAGGGACCTGTCAGACAGCCGCAGAACGCCCAGTTCATCTTTCATGCTAGAAAGGGATTTAACTTCGTGCTAATAACTTTAACGGTGTAAAGTCGAGGTATCGTCTACTGTAGGTGACCACGTGCTGATGAGGAGAGGAGAGGCGCTGCCGCGATGGAAGCGATGAGCCGTGCCCCACCGGGGCGGCCCTGTGCCGCACCACGGCGCTGCCTGCCCCGGGGCCGCAGGGCGCTCCCGCCGCGCTGTGCCAGCCCCACGGCGCGCTGCCTGGACACGTGTGCTGTGGTTTGGTTTGCTGTGGAGGTTTTCCCAATTTCTGATTGGGAAATTCAGATTTTTCAAAGTTTGCGTGTGTGTAAGAACTTTTTTTTTCAATTTTTGGGCTGTTGAAGAGAGTGTTGAAGTATGCACGAGAAACTCTGTGTCCTGCATTTGGAATATACGGGGCTCTTACACGTTTTTCGGTGTGGGAGGAGTTGGTTTAACTGAATAAATAACAGTAGCTGTGCAGAGAATACTTAACGTTCACGAGATGACTTGACCTGCTCACATGACAATGGCTGAACTTGAACTGCTTTTTATTTTCTTGCCCATTCTTGCAAAGCAGCTTCTGAATCTGACAGGAGCAAAAAGGCAACCGGCAGTGAAGTTGTGAAATTGATCCTTGTAACAGGCAACTTGTTGCCAGTTTAGCAAGGAGTCCCAAAGAATGGTGGTGAAAATAAACATTGGTTTTGTTTATGTGTTTTATATTGGAACACAGATTCCTGACCCTGAGGTTATTATTTTGAGGTGCAATTTCTTTTGCTCTTAATTCAGTCCACGACAGAGTCAAAAACTCATGTATGGTGACAATGCTAAGAATATATATTCCAAGTTGTGGGTTGAAATAGTTCAAGGAATAGTTAAGACAACAGAGTTTTGTTACAGTTACAGACTGAGATTAACCTTACTAGTTTTATTACTGTTCCTGAAACCTATTCTTGAGAGATTTAAAAACTTAAAACAGATATTTATCTGAAATGTAAATGAATCATCCAGGTGTGGTATTTATTGTTATCTGAATGTGATTTTAAAGTTACTTCTGAAATGCTGTGTTCCATTTAATTCTATTTTAGGAGGTACGTTAGAGCCTAGACTTTTAATGAACGGCGTTGTGAGTGATGGCTTCCCAAAGAGTAATGTTGCAAGTGGAAGTTTCTTTTTCATGAAACAGCTACAACCAAGAAAATGGCCTGTAGGTCGTAGCTCATAATGGTGTAAATGAAGAAGACACAATGTAATGGTTTTTCTGCTCATAATGTCGTCTTTGTTGACACCATAAAAAAATAAACAGCTGTTTTCATCCGAATGCCTGTTTCATGCAGGCTCAGTCAAATGATCCTTATCTGTCATGCAGCCTATTGAATGCTTACCTGATGTTAATTGATTTTTCACCCTACCTGTTCAGCTGTAACAGTTATTCGAGTAGATGGAAGACTATCCAGGCTGTGCAGTCTCGCCATCCAAGTTCCCTGACAAAATCATGCACCAGCATCTTCCTCAACATCAAAAGGTTGTAGGCACAGAAGTTAAAAGGTTGTTGAAAGTCTTGTTTCTGCGTCATCATGAATCACAGGTTTGCATTACTAGGGAAAATCCTAGCGTTACTGCAGGGGGAAAATAACCCCAAAGATTTTATAGTAGGCTTCAGTAGTGGTAAACTTCTCTAAAATGATGTATTGGGGGGGGGGGGGGGAGGGCAAGAAAAAAAAAATGCATCCACAGTACATTTTCATTTAAAGCTTTTTATGCAGCACTTAAATACTCAAGGCTGGGTGCCCTTCCTCCTTATCAGTTACACAGTTTAGGTCAACTATACCCAGTTATAGTTTTCTAATTAAACTTCTATGCATCGTAAGGTAGATGCATTGTATTATGAATAGACTATAAAGAAGAAATTTTTGTTTAAACAATGGCATTGCATATAAAGCTATAGAGAAGGTTTATGAACAAAAAAAACCCCTTGTATACAAGTGAACAGGACTGTGATCTCACAGGGTGTGAGGTTCTTACTTTGCTGTATTACAGTGGCTCTGGTCTGGCAGCATGCATGTTTTCTGTGAGAAACATTTCTGTAGAGGTGTGAATCCTCCCAAGTCTGTCATAGTTGAAAGTCGTGTAACTCCTGTTGTAGGACTTTTTTTTTTTAAAAAGTTAACTTTATTTTGACATTTTCCTCAAAAGGAAACTTCTGCTTTTTAATGCCTACATTTACAAAAAGAAAAAGAAATTAAGAATGAAGTTGCAAATTCAGGTCATTTACACATCTGTTTCTAATGCACAATGAATAAGAGAACCAGCTCTGAAGTCTGTGTAGATTCCTTGATACTCGCTTCAGAAGGAAAGTAATGAACAGAAATTAACCATATTGAAGGTAAACATGTCCTGTGTTACAACACTTGTATTAATCCTCATCTTAATGTTTGTTGTTTTCTTTTTTACAAGGCTAGATTTTTTGTCACTTTTATTTTCCTAACCATCTTATCCCATGAGCTGCTTTTCTTACCAAACCAGTAATTATCAGTGCTTGTGACTGCTCAGATACCACTCCAGATATTCCTTGACATGTACAGGAAAAGTCTGATTCAAGTAATGCACCAACAGCTAGTAAGGGTTAAGTATGTGTAGGAGTAAGAGGGTGTAAACTCAACCTGCAGCATCTGACTGGGTGCTTGCCCAGCCTGGGGATGGGAATTGATACCAACTGCTTCCCTGTTCCCAGAGCACTTACTGTGTGACGGTAAGTGGGCTAGGTAGAACCTGCACCTAGACATGTACCACCCTCTGTCCATGCTGTCACTGTTGCATGCTGCTAAGCTACACAAACTTGCATTTTCCTTGGATGAACATATTTTGTTAAGCCTTTTATATCAGGAGCTTGCTAGCTGTATTGAGGTGAAAAGTGTGTTGTAATTTGCTTAGGCCGCTGCAGAAGACCTCTTTGAAGAGGACTTTTGCAGATGGCCAAAGACTATTTATAGATACTGAGGGAAGAGTGGGGCAATTCACAGCTGAATTCCCCTGTGGCTGACTATTTTGATGCTGTTTAGACCTAATTGCCTTTAAGGTGCCTCAGTCCTAATATGGACATATTTATTAAATGGAATATAAAGAAAATAAATTATTCTCATGGCTATAAAACTTGGAAATAACAACTAGAGTTTGAACTTGTACCCAGCATACCCCTTCTTGGTTTTATTTGACAGCTTAAAAGAAGCAAGTACAAGCTGTAGCATTCAAATAACATTTATCTCAAGAGCAGTAATCAATGCTCGCTTTGTTTTGTTGATCATGTTGTATAATACATGGGCCTAAAAGCATCTGAAATCTGTGAGCTGTCTTTGGCATTGTATTTCTCATTTTTCTTTTCTGTCTTTCCAATTTGCTAAGTTTGCTGGAAATTTCATATAAAGACATGAACAATTCATGCATGCAGAACATATTGACTTCTGTTTTTCACTAACATTCATTGACCTTCCATGTCAATAAATTTTGAAGCTGACTTAAGAAGTCAATAAGCCCTTATTTTAATTTAGATTAAGTTTTAGTCTGATTCAGCACTCTGCTTCCCTTTTTATAAATAAAAAAATGCTTATAGCAATTTATTATTAAAATGTGTGTCAACTAAGAACTGTTTCCTATAGGTCTGGGAATCCCTGGCTGGATTATAATTTTTTGCTGTATTCCCAACACACAATTTGAAAGTGACTTTCCAGCCTCCCAGTGTGTACTGTGTCCCTCTCAACTACTCTAACATCAATTGTAGAATGTGATACAGATAATTAAACAAAACCAAGTGAATTTCAGGAGCAAATGTTTTCTATCACATTGGAATTTCAACTTACATGAGCAAATTTAACTTAAATTACATTTCCATCTGACATTATTAATTCATCAAAGAAGCTTTGTGTAATACTAACTACAGATACCAATTATATTATTTCATCTTTCCTTTCCGTTGGAGTTTCAATAAAAATTAATCAAGTGAAGGACATGATTATCATAATCATTTTAGAAATCTACCTAAACTTTTTTACCACATACACACAAAAATGTTAATAGCATTGGAATCACGTGTGTGAGAGTGTACTTGTCAAAGTTCTGTGCACCATACATCCATCGGTAAAAGGGAAGGGAGCATTTCCTCTACTGCATTTTTGGTTTACTGCCATGGATGCTTTCCTTTAGCAGACAGGTTCTTGCAAAAATCAGTGCAG